>NC_091369.1:11403568-11446068 GCF_038502225.1 Cherax quadricarinatus
TGCAAATGGTTACAGTTATGGTGTCAACCATAGATTCTTGGACGCGTTTTGGTGCAAGGAGTACAGCAAACAGTTCAGTTTGAAGGGTAGAAGCCCAATTACTGATGAGTGCTCCAATGTCTGCAGGAGACCCATTACTCCGTATGACAACAGATTCACTACCAGCTGCACTAGTCAATGGGTAGAGTCATCATGTATTATTTGTGGGAGAGAGTCCTGTGTGAATAAGGCATGATTAAAACTTAAGACATAGATAGTGCTTGGCTTCAAGACGAAGCTTTGGTTGTGATTTAAGTTTTTTTTAAGGGGGAGAGCGAGGGATAGTTGTTTGGAATGAGGTAACTTCCCATGGTGCAGGGAAGTGTAGTTGTTGTCTTACTTCTACATCATTCATTTGATTCATTCGGAAGTCAATTCCAGTTTTTATGCTGGTGTGTGTGTATGTGTGTGTGTGTACGTGCTTGCGTGCGTGCGTGAGTGTGTTTGTGAATGTGTAGTGTGGGTATATGTTTGGGGTTGTTGTAAAAGCTGTCATTTGTTAGGCTAGCATGGTACTGTGGTTACAGCACTGGCCTGCTAGTTTTAGCGCTAGCTTATTGTAGGTTCGAATCCTGTCCAACAGTTATTCCTAAAACCAATCCTGAAACCAGCCACTAACCCATACATCCCCTCTCCCTTAAACGCACCTTAAAACATCGTCATTTTAAAACAGTCAGGAAACAGCAGCTTGTGTGTTTAACACATTCTGCCACGACCAGTGGTACTCGTGCATATTTGAACGTTTGCTGATGTTAAGCAGCCACAGTGTTGAAAACCCTTCTACGCAACTTTTTAATTTGTTTGTAGTTAAATGAAGGTTTCTATGTAAAGGTAAATGAAGGTTTCTATGTAAAGTTAGATGAAGGTTTCTATGTAACTAAATCTAATTTAAAATATAAAAGATATTGTAAGTTTATGTGGATTATTTTCATCGTAGCCTTCACAGCCATGTTCACAGTCCAGTTCGATTCCATGAACTGTGGAAAAATTCTCTGGAAATTAACGTTTTAATTCGCTTTAAATTAACGAAGTAAAATGAGGCTTGCGTAAAAAGCTCCCGTGTGTGTGTGTGTGTGTGTGTGTGAAGTACCTACGTCATTTTTAAGATCCATTGAAAGTTTATATTTTGTTTCCCTTTCTCACTTCGTCTTCTTCTCCAGGCCTTTCCTGTCCCCCTCAATCCTCCCCCTTTTCAAACTCCAAAAAATCCCCTTCCTTAAAATGTCTCCCATATATATTTTTCATATTTTTTAATCCTGGTGGGATGTGTTCAAATTGGCGTTCCGAGAGAGGTTCTTTTGAGGTCCTGTACTTGATCCTCTTAGCTCAAACTTGAAGGCTGATGACTCCCTCCACAACCCCAGCCCAGTCTCCCAATACCAGTACACCAGGAAGGAAGGAAGGAAGGGGCAAGCTAGTAATAGAGACTGTGGGAATAAGGCCAGGGGTTGGGGTGGAATTCTGATGGTGAATGCTGGTGGGAGCGATGACGGTGGTGGTAAAGATGCTGGCAATGGTGGTGGAAGTGACTGGTGGAAGATTTGGTGATGTTATGAGTTGTCTAGAGTTCACCCTTTCTCCTGCCTACAAGAAATAGAAAAATTTCAGGAGAGTAAAGACCTTGGTGTGATTGCGCATAAAACGCTTGCAAAACAAATGATTGGAAAAGTGGGCAGATGGACATTTAACGTCTTTAACGAATAGAACCCAGAAAGTAGTAATAAGCAGAGTGAAGTCGGAGGCTGCTACATTGAGAAGCTTTGTTCTTCAGTTCCTCAAGGCGCGGTACTCGAAAAACTTTGTTTCTCATTCTTATATATCCGACATTGATAAGGACATAAATCAGAGCACCGTAACATCCTTTGCTAATGACACCAGAATCCAGAAGAGAGTGTCGTCTGTCGAAGAGACAGCGAATCTTCAGGTGGATATAAATAGTCGTTCAGTGGGCCTGAGACAACAATATGATGTTTAACTAATACAAGTTCCATTTGTTTCTTTATGGAATATTGGAACAAATAAAGACTGCGACGGAGTATGGGACAAACTTAATCACTCGATAGATCGTAAGTTCAATGTGCGAGACTTAGGAGTAATGATGTTAAAAGATCTCACATTCAAGGATCACAACAATGTTATCATTACTGCCAGAAGAAAATGATAGGCTAGATAACTAGAACAATCAAGAGATGCTGAGCCATTCATGATACTCCTTTAAGTCACTTGCTTTCTCCAGGCTGTAATACTGCTGTTTACTGACGGCTTCCTTAAGGCAGGCGAGATTGTTAAACTGGAAAACGTACACAGAACTTAAACTGCATGAAGCCGCTTCATCTGCATTATTTGGAATGTAGACGATAAGGTATATAATTTACACCGGGAAAATCCTAGAGACACTGGTCCCAAACCTGAACACTGAAATCACTATATAACAACAAGACACTTGGCAGAGAGTGCAAAATACCCTTACTAAAAAGAAAGGGCTTGATGAGTATAATGAGACGCTTGTTCAACACTTGGGTACCCAAGTGTTGAACAAGTCTTTCATTTATCAACTGGTCGGCTTTCTAAAACTGACAAGTTGATGAATGAGGCCCTCGATACCCCTCGATCAGTGTCCGGGGTCTCCGACTCTTCAGGGCCTTCCATTTGTGCATAAGGGAAATTAAAAGAGAGAACTGGACAAATTCATCACATAAGTTCCTGATAAGCCGGGCTGTGGTTCATACGTTGTACTGCTTGCGGCCAACAGTACAAGCCTGGTTAATCAGGCCTTGAACCTCTAGGAGGCCTGGTCTGGGACCGGGTTGTAAGACTTACCTGCCATCTTAGGTGCTCACAATGCAGAAAATGCAGACCAACAAGCGCAACAGAGTGCAAAACGTTTAACTGGCTTCCATTTATCTTGAGCCTCCATCTTACATGCTCACGAGGCAGAAAGAAGAGACCAGCAGTCTTGCTAGAGTGCGCTTCTTTTAACAGCCTTCCATTATACTTTAATTTCAGCCTTGGTGGCAAGACACTGAACTATCCCAAAACTTCTTTCTGTGCTTGATGATGTGAGGCTCCACATTGGTAACGCATACTCGAGAGCGTGGAATATTCTTAATGGCATTTTAAGTTTCCAGGGTAGTTCTTATGCTCAGTTTATTTGCTGGTCAGGAGACAAGTTGGTCGTAATGTCTCCCCCCTCATTCGTTGTTTTTGCCTCAGCTTTCTCCTCGAGGGAGATGCACTGATGTTGAAGGACTCTTATACAGTGAACTGGAACTACTCTCCCGTTCCTTTGATCAAACTTGACTGCCACTAATTCCCCAGGTGCTGTATGACCCTTATGGGTTTAGCGCTTCCCCGTAAATATAATAATTTTCCTCACACTGGAGGTGCTCCCCTCCAAGATATTGTGCTCGCATCATAACCCCCAGTATTTATTTAAGCCCCAATATTACACCTTAATCATCACCATACCTCGAAATATTGAACCTTAATTCTCATATAAATAAAAGAAACCATTAATCCTCATCACAACTCAAAAAATCAACTATTAATCCTTATCAGAAATAAAAAAAATATCAAACATTAATCCTCGTTACATCTCAAAAAATATTAACCCTTAGTCCTCGTAATCGCAAAATTAACCTGACTTTTATTAAAATTCATCGCCCTTACCTTGATGGTGATGACACAGTTAATTCATTATTTTATACGAAGGCCTAGTCATGTAGCGGGCCACGGGGGCGTTGACCCCCGGAACACCCTCCAGGTAGGATAAAGATAGGCCGCGGGGGCGTTGACCCCCGAAACACCCTCCAGGTATACTCCTCCAGGAAGCTTACCCCTGATGGGCACCAGTGCTTCAATACCTTGAATTAAGCCTGAATGCCTTCATTACACAAATAACTCGTATATGAGAGAAGAGCTTACGACGGCGTTTCGGTCCGACTTTTCGGTGTGACTGTAAATGGTCCAAGTCGGACCGAAACGTCGTAGTAAGCTCCTCTCTCCTATGTGCGAGTTATTTGTGTCTTGTTCCAGTCACTGTATTGTGCCGCTTTGTTCTTTCTGAATGACTTCCATTCCCCGAGGCACTGCATGAACCCCTATGGGTTTAGTGTTTCCCCATAAATATAATAGTAATAATGAGTCGCGTTGGTCTGAACTTCCTCTGAAAGTACTTTGATAAGGAGAGGAAGTGGTCAGTACTCCGTATTCATTTTCTGCCTCGCATTTCATAAACAGTGAAGTGTCATTATGCGTGACCAGAGCACAATGCAATCTCTCCTCTTCATGACAGCTTCATCAAAACTTTATCAACTTAACTCCCGCCTTCCCAAACCCCTCACCAGCACTCAGTCCCTCTCACACCCCTCTCCACGACCCCATGCCTCCCACACCCCGTTTATCTCTCTCCCTTGTTGACTCCTTTCATTCATTCCCTCTCTCCCTCACCCCTTTTCCTCTTTTCCCTGTCCCTATCCCTCTCTCCCTCCCACTCCTTCCCCTCTCTCCCTCCCACATCCCTTTTCCTCACCCGTTTCCCAGAAGGTGGTAGAGACCCAGGAGTAAGCACTACATCAAGCATATCACCAGAGGTACATATTAATCGCATAACATCGGGAGCATAGGCAAGATAAGCGAACCTAAGAACTGCTTTCTGAAAAGTTAATAAAGATTTATTATTACGTTACACTCAACGTACGTTAACTCCATCTTGGAGTATGCAACGCCAGAATGGAACCCGCATCTCATCAAGCATATAAATAAAGGCTATATATGTGTGTGTGTATATGTATATATACAATATATATATATATATATATATATATATATATATATATATATATATATATATATATATATATATATATATATATATATATATATATATATATATATATATATATATATATATATATATATATATATATATATATGCAAACAATCGCAGACGGGCGATCTTAACTATGCAAGACAAGCCACGGTGGGGTGGAAATCTTTAGCTCAAGTACTTTCACACTTCTCAGTGCGTCATCAGGAGCTGTGCAGTGTTACAAGGGAGCAACCAAAGCAGGGAGAGAGGTCTCAGTAAGGCTGATACATGCAGGGGATGAGATGAAAAGCTGTAAGGCTTCTTCCTGAAAGCTGGCTGCCTTGGATCAAAGTCTAGCGCAAGCTGGACTCCAAGGTATTGTCCAGTGTGGGTAGATTGGTAAAGCACTGCGTACCTTGTTCCAAGGTCCGTAGGTTCGAGTCTCGTTCAGACAGAGATCAGTGTTTATATATATATATATATATATATATATATATATATATATATATATATATATATATATATATATATATATATAATGTGCTGAATATGTAAAATTTGCGATTTTGGCTTAAATAGCAACGCTCTTCTTGCCGAGTAAGGCAAGCGAAAATTTGCGTATGCAGTAATTTAGCAAAAATCATTCAGAACCTAACGCAAAAAATATATTTCTTTATGTTTGTTTATTAATCAATTATTGTAAACTCACCTAAAATATTTTTAGTTAGATTAGGCTAAATTAAATTGCGCTTGTTATAATAAGGTTAGGTAAGTTTTCTAAAGTTCTTGTGGTACAAAATTATTTATTTTTACATTAACATAAATGAAAAAATATATCTTTAAACGTATAAGAGAAAATATTAGAAATGACTTAATTTTAAATGAGTTCTTGCTATCTGACCAGTTTTGCCTGTTCGGCACCACATTACACACACACACACACACACACACACACACACACACACACACACACACACACACACACACACACACACACACACACACACACACACTCACACACACTCACACTCACACACACATTCGGGCATGATACTGTCCACTCTGCTTGATTTTATTGCCCGAATTAATCATCCATTTTAATTTATAGATAGACGTTCTGTGTCTGGGGATTTCGTAGTGCACTTCCTGTACACGCCTTTAGGGCCGCTCCCCCCCCAGCACACACACACACACACCAATGGAGAGGCGGGGCCAAGAGCTGTGAATCGACTTCTGCAACCACATATAAGTGAGTACACACACATACAAGACAGGAAAGTTAGGTTTTAAACCCCCAGAATTACAACAAACTCACTGAAGCAATATTCACACCAGCTGAACTTGAGCCACCATCTGCCAGGTGGCAGCACACCCCTTCCCTCCCTCCCCACCACATCCTGCAACCCTTTCCCACCCGTTCTCCAATCCAACAAGCCAACTACTAGTGTTAACCCCACAAGCCAGGCGACCAAAGGCTCACTAAGCCAGAAACGTAATCATCTCTCCTAATCTCTCATTCACTCAGAAACGTGTTAATAAGTAGTATTAGACACGCAGTTAATAGTCGACAAAAAAAAATTTCAGTCGTGAGCTGCGTCACGACTGTAACTGTGTAGTCAGGCGCGAGTACAGTCAGGGGAATACAGTCGGGGCGACTGAAGGTAGGGAGCGCCTGTCTCCTGCTTGCCGGATTGAGTATCGAGCCTCCACCACTCTTTGAGGTGAACTACCCAAACCTGGTTAGCGTTTCAAGGGAGAATTTTCATTGCAGGTATAAATTCCGTCAACCATCTGTACTACTGGGAACGTTTGATTTTCCGGTTTAGCGCTTAATTATTATAATAATGGAAAAGTTGAAGTTCCTTGAACCGTGCTCCTTGGAACATAGGCGAGAAAGGTACATTATAGTCTGCACCTAGATAATCCTGGATGCACTGGCCTCAAACCTGCACTTGAATCACTCTGTATGAAAACAAGAGACCTGGAAGGCAGTGCAAAAAAAATACATCCAGTGGAAAGCTGGGGCACGATGAATATATTAAGGCAGAACTCATTAAGTATAAGGGGACCAAGACTTTTCAACGCCTTCCCTCCGTGAATAAGGTGGATTACCAGTAAACCCCTGGGTGTCTGTAAAAGGGAACTTGATAAGTTCTTCATATCAGTGTCAGATTAGCCAGGCTGTGGCGCGTATGTTGAACTTTGTGCAGCTAGCACAAACATTATGATTGATCAGCCTATAAATCGTGAGGTCTGGTCTGGGACCAAGCTGTGGAGGCAGGCATTCTCGGAATCGATTACAGGTAGACCACATATGTTTATAGTGATGGTGTTTGTGATGCTGGTGTTTATAGTGATGTTTGTGGTGGTGGGTATTTTTTTTTGGTGGTATTGGTGTTCATGCCATTATCATCACCATCATTATTGCATATACCATGACCCTTGTGGGTTTATCGCTTAGTTTTGATTTTAGTAATAATGTTACAAATACCAATAGAAGACGTGACATAAAAGTACCATATATATCTAATTATTGTATATTTACACTGCAAAGAAAAACTTAGGAGAATAAACACGATTTCAATAACTTTTTTCCATCTCTTAATTCCCATCGTAGGAAGGTGTCTTGATATTGGTGAAGGGCTCTTGATTGAAGGAACTGGAGCTAGACATCTCATTCTCCAATTAAATCTGATTATATCCTTTCCTTTCCCCCTTCCTTAGTTCCACAGGTTAGGCGAGGTAAGATTTGTCAGGAAACAATAAATAGTTCCTGACGCGGGTCTTAGTCATATGATGACCGGCAACTGGAGCTTTTGGTCATCTGACCGAGGCCTTCCACAGGCTTACCCCTCTACCACTTCAAAAATTATGGTTATAATTATAACCATTTTACAACTCCACAGGCGCTGTATGGCTCTTATGGGTTCAGAGTTTCCTCATCCATACAATAATAATAATAATAATAATAATAATAATAATAATAATAATAATAATAATAATAATAATAATATAATTTGAGTGTAAATAGTCATTTTACGCTTGGCGTCCGCTTCAAGGGACCTTAGTTCACAAGCGAGTAATTCACGTCTAATCCGGATTCATCACTAAACCGGATTATTCAATTAAGAGAGGTGGAGGTGGCTCTCCGGTGCGCGGACAGCTGCAGTGCCCCACTTCAACTGTTAAATAATATAGCGTCTTGGTGCTGTTAGTAGCAAGGGTATTACACTAGTACTTCATGGCTAGTGTGAGAAGGAATGACATTTAGGTACATGTTGAGGGGGAGACCAGGATGTGTGTGTGTGTGTGTGTGTGTGTGTGTGTGTGTGTGTGTGTGTGTGTGTGTGTGTGTGTGTGTGTGTGTGTGTGTGTGTGTGTGTGTGTGTGTGTGTGTGTGTGTGTGTGTGTGTGTGTGTGTGTGTTTACGTACTCGGCCTTATTGTGCTTACCTGTGTGGTTGCAGGGGTCGAGTCACAAGTCCTGACTCCGTCTCTCTTCTGGCCGCTATTCTGTTCGTTTTCTCTTGGCTGCGTAATCCCTGTCATACCTGTTCTTGAAACTAATTTGAGGATGCTGCCTCTTCCATTTTACTGTCTAGGTAATAGCACTTCCCAAGCACTCTAAGGCTAAAGAAGTGTTTACTAACATCCCTTTGATTTATCTGTGTTTTTAACCTGTAGCTTTGCCCTCGTGTGCCTGAGACCCGCCTCTTAAACAGACTCGTCCTATCCACTCTGTCAATTCCTCTTAGTATTTCGCACCTCGTTATCATGTCATCTCTGGTCTGTATGTATTCTAATAGCGTCAGGTTCAGCTCCTTTAGCTTCTCATAGGTTATACCCCTCAGTTCTGGGACTAGCCTTTTACGAAACCTTTGCACTTTTTCCAACTTCTTTGCATGCTTTATCAGAAACGGGTCCCATATTGACGCTGCATATCCCTTCGCATCTCTTTGTTTTGAAAGTTCTACTTATCCAGTCTTGCATTTTCCTGGCGGTTGCCATAGTGACACTATTGTGATCCCTAAAGGTGAGATCTTCTGAAATTATGTATACCAGCTTTCTCACATTAGTCTTACGTTCTGTTGAGTGATTCGAGTTTGTTTTATACCATGTTCCTGTCTGTTTCCTCGGCCTTTCATAACGGAGTAACTGATTTTGTCCTCACTGAACATCATATTATTGTCAGTGGTCCACTGGAAGACTTTATATCAGTTTGGAGGTTTGCTGTGTCTTCAATGGATACCACTCTGACAAAGATTCTGATATCGTCGGCAAAGGGATGTACGGTGCTATAATTTATGCTTCTGCGTCAGATAAGAGAATAAAGAAGCGAACAGGGGTCAAATACTGTGCCTGGGGCAAGAGAAATTTTCACTGTGGCAGCCTCAGATTTCATTCTGTTCACTATTACACTTTGGGTTCTATTCGTTAAAAAATAAACATCCATCTGCCCACTTTTCCAGTTACTCCTTTTGCACACGTTATTTGCAACATGGCCATACTTGTCAAGGGATTTTGTAGTCATTGTACATGTGCACTTTGCTTGTCTTCCACTGCATCCAGGACCGTGTCATAATAGTCAAACAATTGGAGGCTACTTTTAAATTTTCTCGTCTCGCATTTGGTTGAGATGTTCCTTGGGGGAATTCTCGGGACTTTGCTCACTCTAAGGTCTCTCTTTTTTTCTGAGAAGCTTGCAGCCTTCCAAAAGCTTTTACTGTTTCCGGTTGTCTTTGACCTTCCCCAATTTCCTTAATTTTGCGTTTGTTGTTCCTGTAACTTGTCCAGATCCATTTTTTAAGTCATTCCTGGTCTACTCCTCCTGTTTGTATTCTTATTAGTGTCACTGCAAACAAGGACACCTCTGACCCGGACACTAACTCGCTTTTGTCCTTTCTATTAAATATTCCTTTATCCAATGTAGTGCTTTTTCTGTTATTCTTGAAAAAATGGCATGAAGATACCGACAAGGTGCAGAAAAAGACGTTTCGCCACACGGGACAAAACTTTTCTTCTAATACCCTCAAATGTACATAAGTGTCTTTTTCCTGTTATTCTTGCTTGTTCCTCTAACTTTTGTCGAGAATTATACAGTCCACCCATCCCTCAAGGAAGGTTCCTTGATGCTGGTAAGGGGCTCTTGATCTAGGGAATTGGACCTGTTCTCCAATTCCCTGAATTAAACCTGAATACCTTCCACATCCCCCCCCAAGCGCTGTATAATCCTACGGGTTTAGCGCTTCCCCTTGATTATAATAATAATATACAGTCCATCCATCCCTCCTTCTCTCTCTCTCTCTCTCTCTCTCTCTCTCTCTCTCTCTCTCTCTCTCTCTCCTGCCTAACTTTCGTTATGTTGTCATAAAGCTCTTGTGTGTGTGTGCGCTGGATGTGCGTGAGTGTATTAGTATGTATGAGTGCGCATGCATGCGCCTTGTACACGAAATCTGGAAATCATTCGGCACAACCTCTCACTTAAAACTGGCTCTGAAAACCCAAACTAATGCGATCACTGGTAAAATTTTTGACTGGTTAAAACAGTGGCTGATGCACAGGTGAGAGTGGTCATTAATAGATGAGAATCCGGATAACAGAATGGCCGTTAATATTTGAGAATCCGGGTAACAGAATGGTCGTTAATATTTGAGAATCCGGATAATAAAATGGTCGTTAATATCTCAGAATCCGGGTAACAGAATGGGCGTTAATATTTGAGAATCCGGATAACAGAAAGGGAGTTAATAGATGAGAATCCGGATAAAATGTCCTACTACAGTTAAGATTGAAAAGACTTGTAATGGAGCTTTCCGAGTTGATAGCAATACTAAAGTAGAAGTGAAGAAGTAGTTTTGAGGTGATCAGTCCCTCAGCCTTGATAGAAGACGGCCAGCATCTTAGCCTAAGGCCGAGGCATGAGGTAAGACACTTGTACATTGTAGCTGGAGGTGAAGTCACAGGTGAGCGGGGCCCACTAGTGGAAGTAGATCATGCTAAGCATTTCTTAGCACTGGAGTTATAGAAGACATCTTATGTGTCAAAGTAGTTGTTGGCCCCGCTCACTTGTGACCTCATCTCCAGCTACACTTCACTTCCTGCTTTATTATACAAGTGTTTGACCTCATGCCTCTTGTTTAGGCTGAGAGACTGGCCATCTTCTATCAAGGCTGAGGGATTGATCACCTTAAAAATACCTATCCACTTCTACTCTCTCCAGTATTATCATCTCTGTATTCGACTGATGGAGCCTGCCGTACAAGCGAAACGTTTCGGGGATAAAGAAACTCAAGTGTTGCACATGTGTTGTACTTGAGTGCCAGAGATATAGTGTCCGTTCTACTTGATGTTTCTTCCTTGCACCCTTCAAGGAAGTGGTTTTGATTGTGTTGAAAAGCTCTTCATCACAGGAATTAGAGCTATCCTTCACTTCCCCTGGCCAAGCCTGATTTTTCTCCGACTCTTCCCACTCGCTATATGATTCTCATGGGTTTAGCGCATCCCCATGCACATAATTATAATCCAGCTGCACATGGCGTATAGGTATGTCCCATAAATTAGCCTCTTTAATGGGGCAGAAATATTAAGCACAGATGGATGGACTATTTGTTTGGGTTAAGTTCCCTCTAGTTAACTTACCTCTAACACGTGTTGCTTCAGACGATAGAGGGAAAGAAAGAGGGAAGGGAAGTAATGTGAGGATAGGGAAGAGTGAGGGAGACAATAAGAGTGAAAGCAAGGAGACAGGGCAACCAAGAAAGAGGGGAAGGGAGAGAGACTTAAGGAAGGACAAGGAGTGGGAGTGCAAGGCAGTGGAGGGCAAGACAGGGGAAGGCAAGACAGGGGAGGGCAAGACAGGGGAGGGCAAGACAGGGGAAGGCAAGACAGGGGAAGGCAAGACAGGGGAGGGCAAGACAGGGGAAGGCAAGACAGGGGAGGGCAAGACAGGGGAGGGCAAGACATGGGAGGGCAAAACAGGAGAAGGCAAGACAGGGGAAGGCAAGACAGGGGAAGGTAAGACATGGGAGGGCAAGACAGGAGAAGGCAAGAATGGGGAAGGGTAAGAAAGGGAAAAAATGGAGGAAGAAAGGGTGTGAGCAAAGAAAAATTGAACAAAGGGAAATATTTAATATTTGCATTTCATTATTAATATGAATATTAGTATTATAATAACTATCAGTGCATTATACATATGTATAAACACACATAGTCATAGACACATTCATTGTACACTTATACATACACATCACAAATGAACACATGAACAAGTTACCTATTAATTTGTTCTTTATTTACAGGTAATGAATGTTCATCCAGGTGTTATGGTCTCCAGTGATCAGGTAATGTGTGTTCATCCAGGTGTTATGTTCCCATTATTCAGTTTCAGCATCTCGGTCTTAGACCAGGCAGTGTTGTATCATCACCCCTGAGATGCGGTCTTAGACCAGGCAATGTTGTATCATCACCCCTGAGACGCGGTCTTAGACCAGGCAGTGTTGTATCATCTCCCCTGAGATGCGGTCTTAGACCAGGCAGTGTTGTATCATCACCCCTGAGACGCGGTCTTAGACCAGGCAGTGTTGTATCATCACCCCTGAGACGCGGTCTTAGACCAGGCAGTATTGTATCATCACCCCTGAGACGCGGTCTTAGACCAGGCAGTGTTGTATCATCACCCCTGAGACGCGGTCTTAGACCAGGCAGTGTTGTATCACCACCCCTGAGACGCGGTCTTAGACCAGGCAATGTTGTATCATCACCCCTGAGATGCGGTCTTAGACCAGGCAGTGTTGTATCATCACCCCTGAGACGCGGTCTTAGACCAGGCAGTGTTGTATCACCCCTGAGACGCGGTCTTAGACCAGGCAGTGTTGTATCATCACCCCTGAAACCCGGTCTTAGACCAGGCAGTGTTGTATCATCTCCCCTGAGACGCGGTCTTAGACCAGGCAGTGTTGTATCATCACCCCTGAGACGCGGTCTTAGACCAGGCAGTGTTGTATCATCACCCCTGAGACGCGGTCTTAGACCAGGCAGTGTTGTATCATCACCCCTGAGACGTGGTCTTAGACCAGGCAGTGTTGTATCATCACCCCTGAGACGCGGTCTTAGACCAAGGTTCATAAACTAATAAGTAAATTTTGTACGAATAAGAACTATTGTTACGCTATGTAATTAAACTCTTAAGAACAGAGTCAGTTGTTGCTGGTGAAGGGCTCTTATTCCGCGGAATAGAGGTATCCTGATTACCTCTCACTGCCCTTACGAATTTAGCATTTCCCCACAAATAAGATGATACTGTAAGTAGACGCGTGTCAGATTTAAATGTTTTCTTGTGTGCTGAGGAAGAGAACACTAGCAATCTTCCCAAAGTGCAATTTCAAGAAATTGACTAAAGGAACTCAGAACTCGAGGTTCAGTCATTTAAAATGTCTGGTATAAAAGACTATGTATAGCTTTTTCCTAAGTCATGACTTAATGATGGAAGAGTATCAAAATCCCCTCTCCATTCCGATATGCAAGTTCAGGTCGATAAGATGACTTTGGCACACCCCAGGATGTAAGAAAGTTAACACATAACGAAACGTTGCCTGAATAAAGCATTTTCTGTACCAACTAATGTGTGTAGCATACGTGTGGGCAGAGCCTGTCATGCAAGCTTACCTGGTAAACTTTTGGACAGTACTTGCTATACATCATCGTGTTAGTGTGTCACTGACAACATAATCTGTACCTCAACTGTTCTTGAACTTCAGTCTTACTGAGGTTTAAGCCAAGTTTCTCAGGCGTGACTTAACTATAATTTAGTCGCTCATAACTTCATGGGAACAAGACATTATTCCACGATAACTTGACCTGTGAATACGATAGCTTAACACGTTAACAGCTGTACTTAACACGGCTTACAACACAGCTTCATCGCAGGAACTATGCCATTAAAGTTGCCTCTTCTCCTTGCCTCATCCCCCTCCTTTCCCAATCGCCCCCCTTTTCCATCGCCCCCTCTCCTCTTCGTTCCCTTCCCCCCTCCCCTTGGTGGTAATGTCTTTGCCTTCCTTGATTACTGTGATTTAAACACTTCAAACTGCGATAATTTCAACCCGCTATTGATGCACACCTCGACTTCTCTGCCCCTCGGCACTACATATATATATATATATATATATATATATATATATATATATATATATATATATATATATATATATATATATATATATATATGTGTGTGTGTGTGTGTGTGTGTATGTGTGTTGCCGAATAGGTAAAACATACGATTTTGGCTTCAATAGCAACGCTCTTCTTGCCTAATAAGGCAAGCGAAAATTTGTGTATGCAAAAATTTCGCAAAAATCATTCTGAACTTAACAAAAAGGATTTAATTTTAAATGAGTTCTTGCTAATTGACTAGTTTTTACCTATTCGGCACGACATATATATATATATATATATATATATATATATATATATATATATATATATATATATATATATATATATAAATAATCCACTATATATACACTGAATCTGGGGGGACGTAATATACATTCCGTCTGTGTCTGAGGGGGTTTACTTACCATCGGATGTGAATGTACCACCACGCCAGAAATACACATAAACAATATAACATCAGTGGCATATGCAAGATTAACAAGTCTTAGAACAGCATTTAAGAACATTAGTAAAGAATCCTTCAGAACCTTGTATACAATTAAAGTTAAGCCAGTCATTGAGTACGCGGCCCCAGCATAGAACCCACTTCTGATCAACCACGTGCAGAAGCTCGAAAAGATCAACAAGTTTGGAGTCAAATTAGTACCAGACCGAGTGAAATGCATTGTGAAGGAAACAAACCATACCACGGGTGGGGTTTGATCCCGCGGTCAGAGACTCTCTGACCGCGGGATCAAACCCCACCCGTGGTATGGTTTGTTTGCAATCGTGTCATTACGATTTCGTGAGTCATTGTGAAGGACTTAGACCTGACGACCTTGGCGGAGAGAGAGAAGGACACGGGAGATATGATTATGACATTCGAAATCTTAAGAGGAAGTGATAAGGTAGATAGAGACAAACTCTTTGAATTAAGAGAACCAGGATCAAGGGAACACATATGGAAGCTGAAGACAGATGAGTTAGGTGGATATTAGGAAGTATGTCTTTAGTTTCAGGGTGGTTGAAAAATGGAATGACTTGGATGAGGCAGTGATAGAGACAAACTCAATACACAGCTTCAAGAGTAGACATGATAAGGCCTAAAGCCAAAAGTCAGTGATACCGATCAAATTGGTCTAGGAGGGACCAAGAGCTATGTCACAAATCTGTGAGCACGAGTCGGTGAGCGCACACACACACACACACACACACACACACACACACACACACACACACACACACACACACACACACACACACACACACACACACACACACACACATAAAGCTCAGGAAGCAGAGAGAGAGAGAGAGAGGACCTAGTAGCAATCAGTGAAGAGGCGGGGCCAGGAGCTGAGTCTCGACCCCTGCAACCACAATTAGGTGAGTATACACACACACACACAACAGATATGTGTGCTGTGGTACACGAGGTTGACCTCCATTCTAAAACCTTAAACACGTTATCATGCACTGCCATTGACGCTGATAAAAAACCACGGTTATGAATCATAATTACTACCCCCCTCAACTCCTGCCCATTACCACGGTTCAAAACATCATTCACACTGGCCGTTTTTTTGTACACTTGGCTGGGTCCAGTATCACTGTTATGAACTGATACTGATTTGCATCCCATTAAAATTGCATGAGTGAGTGGAATCCAATCCAGTTTACCCGGGGCGTTTATTTCCCTTTGCTAGAATTTCTAATTATAGATGAATCTAGTAATTACTGTGTGTTGGTCGTTAAATCTACTGGTTAATTGGTCTGTGGCAATAGTTCTCCCTGGTAAACTGAAGAGGCTGTGTGTGTGTGTGTGTGTGTGTGTGTGTGTGTGTGTGTGTGTGAGTAGTCACCTAATTATGGTTGAAGGGGATCACCTTACAGCTCCTGGCCCCGCCTCTTCGCTAGTCGCTATTAGGTATACTCTGTGAACATTAAAATGGTATACGATACCCACAGGTTGATAAGTAAGACACACATGCATCAGTTAGGTATCTTTATGCCGAAACGTTTCGCTTACACAGTAGGCTTCTGCTCACTTTTCAGTATTCACCTGAAGAAGCCTACTGTGTAGGCGAAACGTTTCGTAATAAAGATACCTAACTGTTCCACATCTCTCTTACTTAGGTACACTCTCTCTCTGCTCCCTGTGTGTGTGCCACGCTGATGTGGAATTCGTCTGTAAAAACTTGCATTTGTGGTCCCAGTGGTGGCCCACGCTAACCTCCCTATGATATATGGAAACACAGCTAGTTGGATGAATCTTATTAGAGCCACCATGCCCAGTGGTTATCGCACTGGCCTGTGAGCTTTAGGACTCACCATGGATTGAAACCCCACCCGTCCCCTGATGTGTGTGTGTGTGTGTGTGTGTGTGTGTGTGTGTGTGTGTGTGTGTGTGTGTGCGCTCCCGTACACATGTGTGTGTGCATACTCATTTGTCAAGAGTAATGTTCAGAGTTTCTGCGCGATAATTTGTGTGATGAATAATATAAGCTTCATTACCGTCTTCAGAACAGTTCTTGCTTGTGTTTAGCGGGATTGAATGCTCTTACTGGGTGGCCTTAGAAACATCTCAAACTTTAAAGATGAACTCTGTGAGTTGATTAAAGTTTTACCTGCTGTTGTAAATTTAGATAAGGAATCGAAATCTATTATTATCTTGTCTTAAGAGATCAAAAGCTATTAGTGGTCTAGGGATCAAAGGCTTTTAAAGTATAGATTTGTAACAGGGATCGAAAGCTGTTATAAAATTTTATAAGGGATTGAAAGCTGTTATAAGATTATCTAAGGGATTGAAAGCTGTTAGGTAAGACACACATGCAACAATTAGGTATCTATTAGCTTTGAAAACCGACAAGTTGAAGATTGAGACACTACAAAGCAGAAAGGTGTAAGGAGAGAAGGAGTTTGAGGTAATGAGTCCCTCAGCCTGGAATCGATGTGTTGAGTCCATCACTCTTGTAGACAGTACAGCATAGGGCCAGAGAAATGGCTTACATACTGTAGTCAGGTGAGTGGAAGCAGGAGGAGGCGGGATCACAGTGGAACCATCCACTAGTGTAAGGAGGTCTTCGTCCAAAGATTGGACAAGTGTTGAAGAATTCCATGTATCAAGATCCCATGATGTTGCAGTGTCTGACAAATGTGATAAATAGTTTCCAAAACCGACAAGTTGAAGACTGAGACACTTATGTATAAGTGTCTCAACCTAAACTTGAAACTACCCAAGGCTTTAGCTTCAATCACCCTACTAGGTAGACTATTCCACTCATCAACTACCCTATTTCCAAACCAATACTTTCCTATATCCTTTCTAAATCTTAACTTATCCTGTAGTGTTCTTTCATTCTCATGGTCTTAATGATCTTAGTGTAGTAACCAACCAGCTAATCAGAAGAAGCCTTACTGTATTGCAAGGGAAAATGACACATTTTCCTTTAAATAAATTCTAGGAATTAGAACCTTCACAAGTCATTAAAAACTTCGTACTTTCTTCCAGGTAGGATAGACCATCTTTGAAAGTTTGAAGCCAGTCAGCAGATGCATTCTTTAGTTATCCAAAGAAAAATGCGTAATTTTCATATATAAAAGTTGCCAATTTGGCTCCTGTACAGCATAAGAATCTGAGTGTTCCTCATATTGAAATACACCAGCGTTTAAAGTTTGAAGCAGATCAGAAAAGGCGTTCTCGAGTTAACACTTCCTAAGGATACTTAATTTAAGTATTATTATTGTTATTATTATTATTAATATTATTATTATTATTATTATTATTATTATTATTAAGCAGAATATGTGGCCTACGTAAAAAATGATTCATTCTCCATTAAGTAAACCCCAAGAATTCATGAAGCGATGGCCTGAAATATTATTTAGATATAAAATATTGTTGTATGTGTGTGTGTATTTGTAGTTGCACGGGTCGAGTCGTAGCTCCTGGAGCCTGGCGTGTGCGCGCGTGTATGTGTGTGTGCTCGTGCGTGCATGTGCGTGTGTATTCAGCTATTTGTGGTTACAGGGGTCGATTCGTAGCTCGTGGCTCCTGGTGTGTGTGTGTGAGAGACAGGGAATCAGTAATATATTTTTTAATAAGATATATCTATGTTTTCCTTACTTTGGGCTACGTGCGACTAGCACCAACAGCCTGATCAATTAGGCAGTCAACCAGGAGGCCTAGTCTGGGACCGGGCCACGAGGAAGGATGGGAGAGTTATGTCCCCAGGATTCGACTACAGATAATATGCAGTTACTGCTATTTTTGCCAGTACTGGATAGTAGAGCTGTTCTATGACCCGTTCGAGTTTAGCGCTGCTGCCGCCGCTGCCGCCGCTGCCGCCGCTTCTTCTTCTTCTTTTTCTTCTTCTTCTTCTTCTCTCTCTCTCTCTCTCTCTCTCTCTCTCTCTCTCTCTCTCTCTCTCTCTCTCTCTCACTCAATGCTCCAGGGACTTGTGTGTGACAGCTGGGGTTAATGGCAGCTCCAGAGATGTTGTGAAATGCGAGGACGCTTGTCTGTTAGTTGCTAGTCTTCATCCCTCCCTGAGAGAGACGGAGAGATAGAGAATGAAAATAATTAAAAGAGGTAGTGTTACTATCATTTTGTTGTTTAAAGATTATATAATGAAATAATGACTAAAGATGGTACAGCACCAAGTGTAAATCTTCTCTGGTACTTACAAATATGTCATGTGTGGGGGGGTTCGATAACATGGATTGGGTAATAACACTCACGTTGGATGTTCTAGTATAATTATAAGGGAATATATGGGAAGCACCAGGCCCGCCCTGCCTCTCTGCTCTCTGTCTTAAGACTGACTCACGAATTGGGTCCTAGGGGTGAGCGGCGTTCAAAAACATGCTATTGTCAGCAGCAACATGAATAACAGTCAGTGATTCACGCAGACGGTTGGTAGTGAGTCATACTACTGGTAACTGGTTACTGGTAACTAGTACTACTGGGAACTGACACCGATAGATGGTAAGATATATACACACACGTGGCCAGGAACTGTGAATCGACCCCTGCAACCACATATAGGCGAACACACACACACACACACACACACACACACAGGCTAAGTGTCTATCGACGAGTGCCTATGACAGCAAGTACCTACAAACAACTTTTACTGTCCTCATGTGTTCTCTCAATATCTAAATTATTAGGAGCGACTAAAAATGTCAAAAATTGTCATGACTGTAGTTGCACCTGGAAAAAATTCTGAGAAACTGGTCTAACATTTTCACAAAATATTTGTTATACTAAGTGAAGTGTGCACAAGTGTGGCCAAGCCAGTCAGTGATGCTCGCCAGGCAGTATCCAGCTTTACTTCCTCTTCTGGATATTGTCTCGCTAAGTCACACTAAATGATCAAACGAGTCGCATGCGGCTCACGAGCCACGGCTGTCCACATCTGATCAGGGTAGATGTAAACAGAACTTCAGTCAAAAGCAGAGAGTGCAGTAAGTACACTATTACTTATAACAAGAAAGAGCTGATTCAGACCAACAGCCAGGGGTCCTGAGCTGAGACGAGGAGCAGAGGCCATCAACCAGGGGTCCTGAGCTGAGACGAGGAGCAGAGGCCATCAACCAGGGGTCCTGAGCTGAGACGAGGAGCAGAGGCCATTAACCAGGGGTCCTGAGCTGAGACGAGGAGCAGAAGCCATCAGCCAGGGGTCCTGAGCTGAGACGAGGAGCAGAAGCCATCAGCCAGGGGTCCTGAGCTGAGACGAGGAGCAGAAGCCATCACCCAGGGGTCCTGAGCTGAGACGAGGAGCAGAGGCCATCAACCAGGGGTCCTAAGCTGAGACGAGGAGCAGAAGCCATCAACCAGGGGTCCTGAGCTGAGACGAGGAGCAGAAGCCATTAGCCAGGGGTCCTGAGCTGAGACGAGGAGCAAAAGCCATCAACCAGAGGTCCTGAGCTGAGACGAGGAGCAGAAGCCATCAACCAGGGGTCCTGAGCTGAGACGAGGAGCAGAAGCCATCAACCAGGGGTCCTGAGCTGAGACGAGGAGCAGAAGCCATCAACCAGGGGTCCTGAGCTGAGACGAGGAGCAGAAGCCATCAGCCAGGGGTCCCGAGCTGAGACGAGGAGCAGAAGCCATCAACCAGGGGTCCTGAGCTGAGACGAGGCGTAGATGTCGTCAACCAGGGATCCAGAGCTAAGACAAGGCGCAGAGGCCATCAACCAGGGATCCCGAGCTAAGACAAGGCGCAGAGGCCATCAACCAGGGATCCCGAGCTAAGACAAGGCGCAGAGGCCATCAGCCAGGGATCCCGAGCTAAGACAAGGCGCAGAGGCCATCATCCAGGGATCCCGAGCTAAGACAAGGCGCAGAGGCCATCAACCAGGGATCCCGAGCTAAGACAAGGCGCGGAGGCCATCAACCAGGGATCCCGAGCTAAGACAAGGCGCAGAGGCCATCAACCAGGGATCCCGAGCTAAGACAAGGCGCAGAGGCCATCAGCCAGGGATCCCGAGCTAAGACAAGGCGCAGAGGCCATCATCCAGGGATCCCGAGCTAAGACAAGGCGCAGAGGCCATCAACCAGGGATCCCGAGCTAAGACAAGGCGCGGAGGCCATCAACCAGGGATCCCGAGCTAAGACAAGGCGCAGAGGCCATCAACCAGGGATCCCGAGCTAAGACAAGGCGCAGAGGCCATCAACCAGGGATTCCGAGCTAAGCCAAGGCGCAGAGGCCATCAACCAGGGATCCCGAGCTAAGACAAGGCGCAGAGGCCATCAACCAGGGATCCCGAGCTAAGACAAGGTGCACAGGCCATCAACCAGGGATCTCGAGCTAAGACAAGGCGCAGAGGTCATCAACCAGGGATCCCGAGCTAAGACAAGGCGCAGAGGCCATCATCCAGGGATCCCGAGCTAAGACAAGGCGCAGAGGCCATCAACCAGGGATCCCGAGCTAAGACAAGGCGCAGAGGCCATCAACCAGGGGAGCTAAGCCCCAGAGCTAAGACAAGGCGCAGAGGCCATCAACCAGGGATCCCGAGCTAAGACAAGGCGCAGAGGCCATCAACCGGGGATCCCCTAAGACAAGAGCTAAGACAAGACGCAGAGGCCATCAACCAGGGATCCCGAGCTAAGACAAGACGCAGAGGCCATCAGGGATCCCGAGCTAAGACTAAGACGCAGAGGCCATCAACCAGGGATAAGACCCGAGCTAAGAGCAAGGCCATCAACCAGGGATCCCGAGCGCAGGTGCACAGGCCATCAACCAGGGATCTCGAGCTAAGACAAGGCGCAGAGGCCATCAACCAGGGATCCCGAGCTAAGACAAGACGCAGAGGCCATCAACCAGGGATCCCGAGCTAAGACAAGGCGCAGAGGCCATCAACCAGGGATCCCGAGCTAAGCCAAGGCGCAGAAGCCATCATCCAGGGATCCCGAGCTAAGACAAGGCGCAGAAGCCATCAACCAGGGATCCCGAGCTAAGACAAGGCGCAGAGGCCATCAACCAGGGATCCCGAGCTAAGACAAGGCGCACAGGCCATCAACCAGGGATCCCGAGCTAAGACAAGACGCAGAGGCCATCAACCAGGGATCCCGAGCTAAGACAAGACGCAGAGCTAAGACAAGACGCAGAGGCCATCAACCAGGGATCCCGAGCTAAGACAAGACGCAGAGGCCATCAACCAGGGATCCCGAGCTAAGACAAGACGCAGAGGCCATCAACCAGGGATCCCGAGCTAAGACAAGACGCAGAGGCCATCAACCAGGGATCCCGAGCTAAGACCGAGCTAAGACTAAGACAAGGCGCAGAGGCCATCAACCAGGGATCCCGAGCTAAGACAAGACGCAGAGGCCATCAACCAGGGATCCCGAGCTAAGACAAGACGCAGAGGCCATCAACCAGGGATCCCGAGCTAAGACAAGACGCAGAGGCCATCAACCAGGGATCCCGAGCTAAGACAAGACGCAGAGGCCATCAACCGGGGATCCCGAGCTAAGACAAGACGCAGAGGCCATCAACCAGGGATCCCGAGCTAAGACAAGACGCAGAGGCCATCAACCAGGGATCCCGAGCTAAGACAAGACGCAGAGGCCATCATTCACGAAACACTCACGCCAACCAGTCCTCAGAGTAATAAAGTAGTTGCTAATATAAGTAGGAACTTAAGCATACATTTAAGATGAAAAAATAGTCACAAATGTAGTGTAATGCGATCCTTTATTGACTACGATTTTAAATTTTGCCACCGAAGTGGCTGGTTTATTGTGCGCCTCATATCCATCCTGTTGACGGTAGCGCAAGAGCATATGGATACACTGAAGGTCTAGGAAGTAGGCTTCAAAACGGTTTGTTATTATTATAATAATCAAAACTTAGCTCTAAACCCACAAGGGTCATACAGGTCTAAAAGGATTTACGGGAGTAAATCTAGATTGATATCTACTGTTCACTTTGACCACATAGCCAGTATAGGATCGCCTTATACCGCATTTGTGAATGTGGAAATAGTTAACAATACCGACAAGTTGGCAAGAAAGACACATGTGCAACAGTTAGATATCTTTATTCCGAAACGTTTCGCCTACACAGTAGGCTTCTTCAGTCGAGTACAGTGGAGTTACAGTAGTAGTAGAGTTGTGAAGACGATGTAATCAGTCTTTCACCCGTCAAGTGTGATGGACTGATTACATCGTCTTCACATCTCTACTGCTTCTGCTAACTCTTTTGTACTCAACTGAAGAAGGCTACTGTGTAGGCGAAGCGTTTCGGAATAAAGATACTTGAAAGTTAAGACACATGTGCAACATCTGGATATCTTTATTGTAGACGTTTCGCCATCCAGTGGCTTTATCAATACAGATTCTAGGATATAATAGGAAGAGAGTAGAACTATATACAAAAGATGAGGTAATCAGTCCCTCGGCCTTGGAGTTAGTGTTCACAGCATCGATGCTGTGAACACTAACTCCAAGGCCGAGGGACTGATTACCTCATCTTTTGTATATAGTTCTACTGTCTTCCTATTATGTCCTAGAATCTGTATTGATAAAGCCACTGGATGGCGAAACGTCTACAATAAAGATATCCAGATGTTGCACATGTGTCTTAACTTTCATATTGTCGGTATTTTATACCTTTCTTGCACATAAAGATACTTATTGCACGTGTATCTCATCATATTGCATCTGTCCATTTTTTTCATTTTGTCGGTACATTCATCTCCATACATTTACGAATTGATAAAACAAGCTATAATATGCTGTATTTTTTCCAGATATAAGCAACGTAAATACTTTTAACAACATCAGTGCTATTTTCAACTTATTGTTTGTTTGTATATTGCCCATGCTTATTACCCAAGATGTTTACTGTAAATACATGATAATTTAACCAGCCAGACTTCATCTTAACGAATCTGAGGCCGGATTGATATTTCTTGAAATTCCTACTTTAACAAATAAGGTAACCTAACTTGGGAATCTGAGGGCGGGCTGCCACTCAAATTGAAACTCTGCGTCTAGACTCCAGAGAATTCAGAGCAGCGCGCGCACACACACACACACACACACACACACACACACACACACACACACACACACACACACACACACACACACACACACACACACACACACACACACACACAGTAGCGACCAGTGAAGAGGCGGAGCCAGGAGCTATGAATCGACCCTTGCAACCACAATTGGGTGAGTACATACACGCAAACACACTAACTCAGCATCCTCATGCTTCAGAGCTTGGTACCAAACACAGTCATCCACAAGGTGACATCCAGAGACTCATCCAGCATGAAAACAACTTGTACAACTGAGGACGCTTGAGAAGGGTGGTATGATGCAGTATGGAGCACACAGCGACCCCTGCATATTTGGGTTTCCTGAGCCGGCCATTTGTCGTGCTTAGTGCCAGACACAGCCGGAAGAGGGCAGCAGTTTCCCTTCCTTCTTACTGGACGAGCGAGGCGGATGTGACGTCAAGGGAAGTTTCTCTTCTTCCTATTGGATGAGTTATGTGGATGTGACGTCACGGGAAGTTTCTCCTCTTCCTATTAGACGAGTTATGCGGATGTGACGTCACAAGTTTTCCTTTCTGTTATTGGACTAGTCCGTTTGATGTAGCGTCATCATCTTTTCTTCTTGACTAATGCGAATGTACAACCCAGCCTTGCGAAGTCTGTGTAAATGTCTCACATGCGGTTTACAGTTAATTTGTAAAGTAAAAGGACACAAGTGCAACTAATGTGACATTTTATTGTGGCAACGTTTCGCTCTCCGGGAGCTTTATCAAACCATTACAAACAATACATGGACACAGAGGGTATATAAAGGCTCAGAGTGAGGTGCAATACTAGTGAGGTACCATTTCGATGTTCACTAGTGGTAGTAGTAGTAGTAGTAGTAGTGACAAAAGTAATACAATATGGTAGAGCAATTAATTCCTACATGAGTAAAAGGATATAAAAGCTATTACTTGGGTAACAAAAATAGGTTGGACAAATATAGACTGGAAAGAGGCAGCTTGTTTCAGTGTTCACTCTCTGTAATGTGCTTTGTGTAGTATAATAGGAGAGACTATGTGATGGCAGGGTTTACTGTTTTCAGGAGGATTCTTGCTAAGACTTCGGAGATGGTGAAGCTGCCGTTGTTTTGTTTAATTGTATTCGAAACAGCGATCAGTGCTGATTCGAGGCACTTGCGTCTGCGGAAATTAGTTTCTTTGATCACTAATTGGGCGTCTCTGAATTTCATGAGATGATTGGTGGAATTTCGGTGTTGTACACAGGCGTTGTTCAAGTTATCGTTCCTACATGCGTAAATGTGTTCATTGAGGCGGGTGTCGAGGTTTCTTGCTGTTTCACCTACGTAAATCTTGTCACAGCCTCCACAGGGTATAGTGTAAACTCCTGCATTGACTGGTTCGTGGTGCTTGGATTTTGTCCTGGTTAGATCCTTTATTGAAGTGCTAGAAGCGATGGCGACTCTGGTGTTAGCCTGTGAAAGTACTTTTGAGACGTTCAGTGCAACCTGGCTGTTGGGAAGAATTATAACTTTGTTGGGAGTGGTGTTGATGCGTGGAGAATTAATGATCTGAAGAGCTCTTTTCTTGCAGTCTTTGACAAAATCCAAGCACCACGAACCAGTCAATGCAGGAATTTACACTATACCCTGTGGAGGCTGTGACAAGATTTACGTAGGTGAAACAGCAAGAAACCTCGACACCCGCCTGAATGAACACATTTACGCATGTAGGAACGATGACTTGAACAACGCCTGTGTACAACACCGAAATTCCACCAATCATCTCATGAAATTCAGAGACGCCCAATTAGTGATCAAAGAAACTAATTTCCGCAGACGCAAGTGCCTCGAATCAGCACTGATCGCTGTTTCGAATACAATTAAACAAAACAACGGCAGCTTCACCATCTCCGAAGTCTTAGCAAGAATCCTCCTGAAAACAGTAAACCCTGCCATCACATAGTCTCTCCTGTTATACTACACAAAGCACATTACAGAGAGTGAACACTGAAACAAGCTGCCTCATTCCAGTCTATATTTGTCCAACCTATTTTTATGTTACCCAAGTAATAGCTTTTATATCCTTTTACTCATGTACGAATTAATTGCTCTACCATATTGCATTATTTTTGTCACTACCACTACTACTACTACTACTACTACCACTAGTGAACATCGAAATGGTACCTCACTAGTATTGCACCTCACTCTGAGCCTTTATATACCCTCTGTGTCCATGTATTGTTTGTAATGGTTTGATAAAGCTCCCGGAGAGCGAAACGTTGCCACAATAAAATGTCACATTAGTTGCACTTGTGTCCTTTTACTTTACGTATTGTCGGTAATTCTACCAACTTTATTACAGTTAATTTCTCGATTTACGTTATTCAAGTTAGGGCAGGTTTAGCTAGGTTACATTGTCCTTTATCGGTAAAAACTTAATTATACCACAACACCAATAAATTAAAGGTAAGATAATGACGAGAAAAAATTCTGACTCTTGATCATAAAATAGGGACAAAACGAACGCAGTAAAAATATGTCAGATAATCACTGTTTAAGAGGCGCGTGAGCTTCCCTGTCTTCTAATATCATGTTAATTTTTTTCCCTATAATCTACCTTGTGCATAATTACTATCACATTTGTTTTGTCTGCTTTCTTAATTCCTTAATTCATGGTATAACTTAACAAATCTTTGAGGACAGTTGTGTTGTAGGAGTCTGAGCGAAGCTCAAACTTCTGTCCTCAAAGATTTGTTAAGGTATACCATAAATTAAGAAAGATCTTTGACTTCACCTTAGGAAAGCAAACAAAGCAAATGCGATAGTAATTATGGACAAGGTAGATTATAGGGGAAAAATAACATTATTAGAAGACAGGGGAATTGACGTGCCCCTTAAGGCTCGTTAAACAGTCACACATTTGACTGGCTTAGTAATAGTGACTGCTGTTAAGAGGATGGTATGGAGTGTAACACTTCAAAATCAACATAATCCTTCTTAACACTCCGCCGTGGAAAGTACTCACTACATGAATAGTTTTGTTTGATTCGTCAGGAACTGCGTCCTGACACGGGTCTCAATCCTAAAATGACCCGTCTGAGGATAGAAGATGAAGAGGTGGTGGAAGTATCATGGTACACAGTTTCAAGAGTAGATATGATCGGGTTTTGCAGGCCAGGAATCTGTAAAATATGAAAAGTTTCAAGGTTGGGGGTCAGGAAGTGTGAATTTACTACTTCAAGCAACTAAGAGAGTACCCTACCTGTGTGTCCTCTACACCTTGTTGTCACAGTTGTTCAATTGATCATTCCTTGTGTTCTTGTCACTGCCCTATCTTAGCATTGATTGTTTTGCAACCTGAAGGATAAAACACACACACACACACACACACACACACACACACACACACACACACACACACACACACACACACACACACACACACACACACACACACACACACACACACACACACACACACACACACACACACACACACACACACACACACACACACACACACGCTAAATTCCCCTAAATGTGGACAGCTGCCAGGAACGCCTAGAATGGAAGCTCAGTTATTATCCTTGACGACCACGCCCACACCCCACCCTGGTCGTTCCCCCAGACCGTAACGACCCAACAACCTTGGCTAACAAGCGGCACAAACGAGCAACACCTGATTAATTAAGGGGGAGAGTTTACAGCGGCCTTTACACTGGAGGAGCTGATGACTGTGTTGGGTTTTGATGGCACTTGTAGGGTGACGTTAGTGGTTACTGGGTAAGTAGTTATTAGCGCTACTGCCTGCTTTTATCGAATACGCAGCGATTTTGTCACACACACACACACACACACACACACACACACACACACACACACACACACACACACACACACACACACACACACACACACACACACACACACACACACACGTGTGTGTGTGCGCGCGTGTGTATACACCAATCATTTTTTCCTGCTCTGTGGGCTTTTATTATCGCTGTTTGACTCTTGTTATTTCACTTTGTTGTTGTAAATTGCTTGTTGCAGATTTAATTGTTAATTAATATATCGGCAAATAGATCTGTTCTTTGCTCTGTGCAAGCGTGTTGTTGTTTTGACAATTGTTTTTTGCCATTAAACTTTGTAAATGGAAGGGAGGCAGGCGCACGAGTGGATCTGTGACATACCACTCACTGGCTTCTAGAATTATTCAACTCTCTCAATAGCGCCAGAGATCAAGATTCCTTGTTGAGTGGCTGGTTTACCAGGTTATTGCTGCTGGTAGCAGGTTGAAGAGTTGAGGCCCACAGATGTTAATACAGTGTTCTCTCATTGTGCCTATGGCGCTCCTGCTTTTCACTGGGTATATTTTACACTTTTATAAACACCGACAAACGAGTATACTTGTAAAGTGAACTGTAGATATAAATCCAAATGTACACCTGTAACCCGTTTGGGACCTAGTTCTTAGGCCTTTTGTGTATTCATATGCTCTTGCGCTATCGTCCACAGGATGGATAAGGACTGCACAATAAACTAGCCACTTCGGTGGCAAAATCTAATCGACAAACGCACCGCACCACACACGCAAGGAATTGTAGACGAATGGTTCAGAGAACCGACAAGTTGATAAATTAGACACATGTGCAACGCTTGGGTATCTTTAATGATGAAACGTTTCGCCACACAGTGGCTTCATCAGTCCATACAAAGGAAAACGGTGAAAAACAGGAGGAGTTTGAGGTAATCAGTCCCTCAGCCTTGAGTCGATGTAATCAGTCCATCAGTCTGGAAAAGAATACAGCATATGTGCGAAGCAGTAGCCTAGGAATTGTAGATATTCTCTTCCTTGGATCAGCCTGATCTTAGGTACAGTGCCTGATTGCCTAGGTGTTGTACCAACCTTCCAGGTGTAGCGCTTTCCCTGAATTTATAATAATAATAATAATAATAATAATAATACACAATTCACAAATAACCCGCACATAGAAGAATGTATGAGGTTGTCTAACGAAGAGGAAAATGTTTATTAATATGAATGTATATGAAAGGTAATGAATGCAGATATATATATATATATATATATATATGTCGTGCCGAATAGGCAGAACTTGCGATCTTGGCTTAAATAGCAACGCTCATCTTGCCATATAGGACAAGTGAAAATTTGTGTATGCAATAATTTCGCCAAAATCATTCTGAACCTAACGAAAAAAATATATTTGATTGTGTTTGTTTAGTACTAAATTATTGTAAACGTATTTAAAATATATTTAGTTGGGTTAGGCTAAAATAAATTGCTCTTGTTATAATAAGGTTAGGTAAGTTTTCTAAGATTGTTTTGGTGCAAAATTACAAATTTTTACATTAACATTAATGAAAAAAATATATCTTTAAACGTATAAGAGAAAATTTCAGAAAGGACTTAATTTTAAATGAGTTCTTGCTAATTGACCAGTTTTACATATTCGGCACGACATATATATATATATATATATATATATATATATATATATATATATATATATATATCTCATAAACAGTAAAATACAATTGAATAATATGTATAATAATATGATTAATAATGAATAAGTTGAAAAATAATATATACATATGCATAGTTATTTGATCAATAGAGAATACAGTGGAATAATGTATTCAGATTGATAACGAATTCAGTTTAAGGATATATGATAGTCACTGATAACAGGTTATAATGAATGACGAGGAATAATGATGATAAAATTGTTTAATGATGACAATAAAAAATCGTTGAATATGAACCACAGTGAATAATAATGAATAATGTGATCCAGTAGGCTAAACTTTGGCCCTGTGTATTTTTCACATTTTTTTTTTTTGGTGGCACTATTTACCCGATAATGAATAATCCTCAAAAATGTGTACAATGCACTCAGGAGAATTAAATTTATTTTTTTTTTTCATTTCACTAAAAGCCAAGAAGAAATAAAAGTTTATAGAAATAATAATAATAGAAGTTCATGGAATTGAGAATGAAAACAGTATTGTTTTTATTGTGAAGAAAAGTTGTGGTTAAAATAGGAGAGAGAGAGAGAGAGAGAGAGAGAGAGAGAGAGGTTAAGTTAGGTTAGGTGAGGTTTGTCAGGAAACAGGACAAGTGTTTTCTGACGCGGGTCTTAGTCATATGATGACCCGGAGCTGGAGCTTTTGGTCATCTGAGACCTTCTACTGGCTTACTAATCCACCTCTTTAAAAATTATGGTGATAATTATAACCATCAGAGAGAAAGAGAGAGATGAAGGAGGGAGAGGAAGAGAGAAAGAAAGAGGAAGGAGAGAGAGAGAGAGAGAGAGAGAGAGAGAGAGAGAAAGAGGAGGGAGGGAGATAGAAAAGAAAAATGCTAAGAAAACGATCAGAAACAAAGGCCATCAAAATTCAGCATACAATATTATACCTTCCGGTTACCTCACACCGGAAAATAAAACTATAAATAAAAAAACGTGAAAAAATGTTATTGACATAAAGAATTTGGATGATTCAGTTAGTGGTAAACCATGATTGATATATTACAAAGTGTCAACAAGTGTACACAGTGTATTAGATAAACCCTGAGTGTGTGGACTTGTCTTCTTGAAGCGGCGCTTCAAGGTGCTTTCATGATGAGACTCTTTATCCGAGGAATTGGAGCTACTAACCTCTTTGGATCAAACCTGATTACCTTCCATTTCCCAGACGCTATATGACCCTTACGGGTTTAACTTTCCCGTCGATTATTATTTTATGATTAGTGTTAGTATTTATTATTATTATTACTATTATTATTATTTAACCTACAAAATTTTATTAAAAGAAATCACTTTGGAGAGCCAGGTCACCGACCAGAAGAAAATAAAAAAGAAATAAATCTTGTATCTCACTAGAAATAAAACAATTTTCTCTCTTATTCCCAAGGAAGAAAACAATCATACTTTTATCCCACTAGTAAGAAGAAAACATTGAGATTGTAAGCCTCAGGGAGCCACAAACAGGTGGGTGGAACTTCATACAAATCTTACCATGTAAAAGCACTTCGTGAATTTCCTCTCACATTACTGTGTGGCTGGGTCCTGTGGAGTCCGATATAGCTCTGTATACCACGTTAACATTCTAATGTAACCTGCCTGCAAATAGACATGCAAATGATCTCAAATATGACCAGAGAGAAAGGAGGGGGAGAGAGGAAGTTAGTGTGAGAAGGAGAGAGGGAGGAGGATGGAAGAGAAGAGGGGGAGAAAGGAAGTTAGTGTGAGAAGGAAGGAGGATGGAAGAGAAAGAGGGGGAGAGAGGAAGGGGGAAGAGTTCATGGAAAAGATAGATAGCTGAGGGCATGTAAGGATATCTACTGAGATCTATCTGCTTCTGTCTACTATTGGAACTGTTACGTAATATCTGTGTGTATGAATGGAAAAGAAAACTGATAAGGGAAAGAGAGAGAGAAGAGCCACAGATAGAAAGAGAGAGAGAGCGCAGGAGAACTTTATTTGCTCTATGTAACAAAATCTTCCTTAGTGCTTGAGTTTAGTGGGTGGATTTTGAGCGTCTCTGTTAAGTACCACGCTTGTTAAAATTGTCTGTAATGTGTATGATGCCTGATTATCATCATCATCAGAAGCACCAACAGTAGTAGGAGCAACAGCAGCAGCAGCAATACCAGCAGTAGCAGCAGCAGCAATAACAGCAGCAGCAGTAGTAGTAGCAGCAGTACACGGGCGAGCCTCTCTAATGTTATCTTATGTGCTTCATTTCTCAAGCAGGTGTAGCTGTAGCCCAGACACTGCTCCAGTTCCTGCCTCTTGGAGCCCCCCTCCCCCTCCTTCCTCTCTCTCTCTCTATCTCTCTCTCTCTCTCTCTCTGTGTGTTAGGGAGGATGAAAGGGACTGTATATGGAAGTTTTGTACATGAAAAAGACAGAACACAGACTATAACGAGGTTATCTGCCGAGAAAAGTTAAAATACTATCAACTGGTCTTGACTTCTCTCTAGATATAAGGTTAGGATAGTAAACAAGAAGGCTCTCTCCCCACTGTCATAGTGTGTTTTCTCTTTATAACCTCTGTTATCAGCGGTTATTCTTTGCCTCTCCCACCTTTAACACAGACTCCTTTGACTTTTTGACAGCAACAGATTTATTACACAACCTTTGATTATACTTCCTTTAGCACTCCTCACCGGCCTTACTATATCTACCTCTCTTATACTCTCCACCCTTGATAGTTTCGCATCAAGCATATTACACAGTTAGTACACCCTACAATGCAGCGCTGTATGACCCTTGTGCGTTTAGCGCTTTGTTTTGATGATGATAATAATAATACTCTTTGCCTCTCTTTTTTCTTGGTAATCTACTCCCAAGTACTCTATAGAATGTATTCCACATTTCCCGGACTTTGTTTTGATTCAAGTTGAGTTGCTAATATCTCAATGAATCTTTTCAGCACTTGTGTTGTGTGGAGCCCACATAACACGTAGTTTTAAAATGAATACGGTTTTTTATGATCGTTTTTCCTTATTTTTCAAACCTCTCGCGTGAATGTCTTTGTTCATTGTATGATAAACAAGATAGTATTTAAAATTTCTTTGCCTCATGCATTCAGATGCCGACATTAGCAAAGAAAAAACATATAGATGAATAAGATATACGTGTAGCAGTATCTTGATTGTCGAAAAGGTTTCACGTACTCTGTAGGCTTCTTCAGTCGGGTACGGAGGTGACTAATTTCCGGAGACAACAGAAGTAGTGGAGAGGTAAGATGTAATTAGTTAATTATCTTTGAAGTAGCTGTTTTGAAGTGGTTAGTCCCTCAACTTTAACATTACTACTACAAGACTCAGGGACTGTTCACCTTAATATTACTACTACAAGGCTGAGGGACTGATCACCTTAACATTACTACTACAAAGCTGAGGGACTGATCACCTTAACATTACTACTACAAGGCTGAGGGACTGATCACCTTAACATTACTACTACAAGGCTGAGGGACTGATCACCTTAATATTACTACTACAAGGCTGAGGGACTGATCACCTTAACATTACTACTACAAGGCTGAGGGACTGATCACCTTAACATTACTACTACAAGGCTGAGGGACTGATCGCCTCATCTTTACCTCTCCACTGCTTCTGCTGTCTCCGATATTTAGTCATTTTTATATTAGACAGAAGAAGCTTGCAGAGCAGGCGAAACATGTCAGCAATAATGGAACTCAAGTGATGCACCTCACCCACTTGTCGCTGTTGTATACCATTAATATAAAAACATGTTACAGAACAGGCTTATACTGGGTTAACGTTTCGCCCTGCGTAGACCTTCAAGACATACAGTCAGGTCTTTCTGTATGACTTGTTGAAGCTCTAGTTGAAGCTCTACATACAGCGAATTGCCCGGAAACCATATATTAAACTTAATAATAATAATAACAATAATAATAATAATAATCTTTATTTCTACAAGTACATGTACAAGGTATACAGGCCTATCTGACATCAGTGACATACTACTATATAGAAAGCCCCTTGTTATGCAAAGCATTCCGGCAAATTAGGTCAATTTTGTCCCCAGGATGCGACTCACACCTGTCAACTAACACCCAGGTGCCTGTTTTCCTGATAGGTAAACAGGGACAGGAGTTGTCCTTAAATGTCACTGATACAATATCCGAAACCTATTCTAAACTACATAGCACAAGGAATTTTAATGTTGATATTTCTCATTTCGTCAAAATTTGCTAACACGACCAGTGACACGGGACGAATTATCGATGTGGATTGTAAAAAGTTGCCTTCGAATATATTGACTTGCTTTGATTATGCCTTCTGCAGTATAAGAGAGGAATTAATCTACGACATAATATGTTGATAATTACAGTGCAAGTCGGATAATGTTAGAAGCGGACTGTGTTCAAAGATCTGATTTGTCGATAGAATAAAACAATAAGCATCATTATTAATTTCCTTTGGTTTGTCGTAAAAATGACTATTTTCCCGACTGTAAGTGCTCTGTACATCTGTTGATACCAGGGGTCTTTGACCCCCTCTGACCTCCCTCCCTTCCCGGTCCCAGACCAGTCCTGGTTGATGTGCTGATCACTCAAATTGTTCATACATAGAAAGTAATGTGAAAATTTGGTATTTTGTTTGTAGATTTCACGCGCAAATACATGGCAGAATTTCGGGCATCTGATATCTGCTGAAGAGAACCTCAGTTTTTGGTCGAAATATACAGACAACTGTTCTTCCTTTGTTTTACCCTGCATGTAGTTTTGTCCCGGTATTAATCAGTGTTGAATACATTCTGATGTACCAAAATAGGATTACCTTTCTCACGAGTGGTTAATCATCGCATTTGGCTGCGAAAAGTTCGGCTAATTGATAAATAAACTGGTCAGTTTAATTCCAGTGTTGTTGAAAGCAGTGATGCCAGGAGATTCAGAGTGTAAGTAACGATCTCGTACCCTAAGTAACAAGTTACCTGGGTGTACAGCCACGTGGTGCAAGCCTTATTTTATCGTTTTTGGTAAAGGTCACTCGAGGGCGAAACGTCTAAAATGAAGGCTTGGTCTGCAAAACGTTTCCTTGCGCCCGCTTGTGAGCATGTTGCGCCTGTCACTGTGGTACTGCTGACCTTATCGGAGATTACGTTTATTTTAGCCACTGGACCACTGGTTTGTATAACTACCAGGGTCATAACAACCACTGGACCACTGGCTTGTATAACTACCAGGGTCATAACAACCACTGGACCACTGGTTTGTATAACTACCAGGGTCATAACAGCCACTGGACCACTGGCTTGTATAACTACCAGGGTCATAACAGCCACTGGACCACTGGCTTGTATAACTACCAGGGTCATAACAGCCACTGGACCACTGGCTTGTATAACTACCAGGGTCATAACAGCCACTGGACCACTGGCTTGTATAACTACCAGGGTCATAACAGCCACTGGACCACTGGCTTGTATAACTACCAGGGTCATAACAGCCACTGGACCACTGGCTTGTATAACTACCAGGGTCATAACAGCCACTGGACCACTGGCTTGTATAACTACCAGGGTCATAACGGCCATTGGACCACTGGCTTGTATAACTACCAGGATCATAACAGCCACTGGACCACTGGCTTGTATAACTACCAGGATCATAACAGCCACTGGACCACTGGCTTGTATAACTACCAGGATCATAACAGCCACTGGACCACTGGCTTGTATAACTACCAGGGTCATAACAGCCACTGGACCACTGGCTTGTATAACTACCAGGGTCATAACAGCCACTGGACCACTGGCTTGTATAACTACCAGGGTCATAACAGCCACTGGACCACTGGCTTGTATAACTACCAGGGTCATAACAGCCACTGGACCACTGGCTTGTATAACTACCAGGGTCATAACAGCCACTGGACCACTGGCTTGTATAACTACCAGGGTCATAACAGCCACTGGACCACTGGCTTGTATAACTACCAGGGTCATAACAGCCACTGGACCACTGGCTTGTATAACTACCAGGGTCATAACAGCCACTGGACCACTGGCTTGTATAACTACCAGGGTCATAACAGCCACTGGACCACTGGCTTGTATAACTACCAGGGTCATAACAGCCATTGGACCACTGGCTTGTATAACTACCAGGATCATAACAGCCACTGGACCACTGGCTTGTATAACTACCAGGGTCATAACAGCCACTGGACCACTGGCTTGTATAACTACCAGGGTCATAACAGCCACTGGACCACTGGCTTGTATAACTACCAGGGTCAAAGCTTACATTTCTGACACTCCTAGTGTACTTTCTCAAGAGACAAAATAAATTATCATGATAACAGGGGTAGCAAGAATAATATAATGATAATTGAAAACACCATCTTAAACATGCCGAAACCTGCATATTCGTATATATATATACACACTGAAAGATAATACTGGACGAAGACGGGGAACTGAACCGTGGTTCATGCATTTAGAAGGTCCGACACTGTAACCACTTTGCCACGGAGCTTTCAAGGGAATTTTACGACGGTGGCAGAAAAGTTAGAGCGTTGAGCCTTCTATATGCATGTCCCACGGTTCGAGTCCCCGTCCATTGTTCTGTTTATTTATTATTATTTACCTTGGGTTTAACGAGTTTATTTCAGTCCTTGTTTTAAGGGTTACCTAGGATCGAGATATTTTTGGTTGGTGGTGTATATATTATCTGCAGCCTTAATGACCCTAATCCTCTCAAGGGAGGTTCCTTGATGCTGGTGAGGGGCTCTTGATGTAAGGAATTGAACCTGTGCTCCAGTTCCTTGAATCGAACCTGAATGTCTTCCTTTTCCCCCCAGGGTCTGCATGACTCGTATGGGTTTAGTACTTCTCCATAAATGCAGTAATGACCCCTAATAGGATTTTAACCTTACTAGTGCAAATAATTATAATGATACCAGGTACCAGCATAATATTTTTTCCCAGAATTATATAAAACTCAGCACTAACAAATACCACAAATCACCAGTTTCATTAATTCCACCTAAATTATATTAAATCGCCCAAACTTCTCAACAATAAAAGCATTTATATGCTTTTCTTGGTAAAAACCATCAATTAAAATGGAGAGAGAGAAACGTACAGTCGAACCACCAATTAGGAGGACAAGTCTCCGCTCTGGAACCTGAGTTCCAGGTACACGTATTCATGTGACTCTTGATGATGGGGGCGGCTTCCCCCCCCCCATGCCCTCTCTAAACCCCTTAACCCCCTTGACCTCCTAACCCGCCCCCTTGCCCCTCCTTTAACCACCTCTCTAAGCCCCCATAATTCTTTTCCCCTCCCAGCCCACCTCACCCCTCGGCTGGAAAATTTTAAGTTCCCCTCGGTAGTAATTATTCACGTTTTTCCCCTCTTCTTGTGGCTCGCTTCCTTCCTTCCTTTCCTCTGCTCTTGACTCTTCCATTTATAGTTATTATTATTGTTCTTTCCTTTCGGGTTTACCACTTAACTTTATTATTATTATTATTATTATTATTATTATGAGGCCTGGTCTCAGACCTGGCCGCGGGGGCGCTGACCCCCGGAACTCTCTCCAGGTCTCCAGGTATTATTATTATTATTAGTAGTAGTAGTAGTAGTAATAGTAGTAGAATTATGTCTCTTCAAGGGGGTTCGTTCATGCCATTAAAGGGTTCTTGATTCAAGGAATTGACGCTGGCCTTCCTTTCAGTGAATCATTCCTAACTGCCATTCCCCAGACGCTGTGTAACCCTTTTGGGTTTAGTGCTTTTCTGTGAATGTAATGTTTATTTGTATAATTATTGTATAGTTGTATGACTGATAGTCTGTTACATTTCTTGTGTGAACTTAATAACAAAATATACAACGATCCGTTACCCAAACAATGCAAGGTGAATCAGAGAGGAAACCACATCGATCATCACTCGTTTTGTAGATCTCTTTCCAGAAGACCGCTAGCATCATAAACGCTATGTTCACTAGTAAGACGCAGTTCTAGTCTCCGCACTAGAACATGGTAGATTATGCGGTGCAGTTCTGGTCTCCGCACTGGAACATGGTAGATTATGCGGCGCAGTTCTGGTCTCCGCACTAGAACATGGTAGATTATGCGGCGCAGTTCTTGTCTCCGCACTAGAACATGGTAGATTATGTGGCGCAGTTCTGGTCTCCGCACTAGAACATGGTAGATTATGCGGCGCAGTTCTGGTCTCCGCACTAGAACATGGTAGATTATGCGGCGCAGTTCTGGTCTCCGCACTAGAACATGGTAGATTATGCGGCGCAGTTCTGGTCTCCGCACTAGAACATGGTAGATTATGCGGCGCAGTTCTGGTCTCCGCACTAGAACATGATAGATTATGCGGCGCAGTTCTAGTCTCCGCACTAGAACATGGTAGATTATGCGGCGCAGTTCTGGTCTCTGCACTAGAACATGCTAGATTATGCAGCGCAGTTCTGGTCTCCGCACTAGAACATGGTAGATTATGCGGCGCAGTTCTAGTCTCCGCACTAGAACATGGTAGATTATGCTGCGCAGTTCTGGTCTCCGCACTAGAACATGGTAGATTATGCGGCGCAGTTCTGGTCTCCGCACTAGAACATGGTAGATTATGCGGCGCAGTTCTAGTCTCCGCACTAGATCATGGTAGATTATGCAGCACAGTTCTAGTCTCCGCACTAGAACATGGTAGATTATGCGGCGCAGTTCTGGTCTTCGCACTAGAACATGGTAGATTATGCTGCGCAGTTCTAGTCTCCGCACTAGAACATGGTAGATTATGCGGCGCAGTTCTGGTCTCCGCACTAGAACATGGTAGATTATGCGGCGCAGTTCTGGTCTCCGCACTAGAACATGGTAGATTATGCGGCGCAGTTCTGGTCTTCGCACTGGAACATGGTAGATTATGCGGTGCAGTTCTGGTCTCCGCACTAGAACATGGTAGATTATGCGGCGCAGTTCTGGTCTCCGCACTAGAACATGGTAGATTATGCTGCGCAGTTCTGGTCTCCGCACTAGAACATGGTAGATTATGCGGCGCAGTTCTGGTCTCTGCACTAGAACATGGTAGATTATGCGGCGCAGTTCTAGTCTCCGCACTAGAACATGGTAGATTATGCGGCGCAGTTCTGGTCTCCACACTAGAACATGGTAGATTATGCTGCGCAGTTCTGGTCTCCGAACTAGAACATGGTAGATTATGCAGCGCAGTTCTGGTCTCCGCACTAGAACATGGTAGATTATGCGGCGCAGTTCTGGTCTCCGCACTAGAACATGGTAGATTATGCTGCGCAGTTCTGGTCTCTGCACTAGAACATGGTAGATTATGCGGCGCAGTTCTGGTCTCCGCACTAGAACATGGTAGATTATGCGGCGCAGTTCTGGTCTCTGCACTAGAACAAGGTAGATTATGCGGCGCAGTTCTAGTCTCCACACTAGAACATGGTAGATTATGCGGCGCAGTTCTAGTCTCCGCACTAGAACATGGTAGATTATGCGGCTCAGTTCTGGTCTCCGCACTAGAACAAGGTAGATTATGCAGCACAGTTCTAGTCTCCGCACTAGAACATGGTAGATTATGCGGATCAGTTCTGGTCTCTGCACTAGAACATGGTAGATTATGCGGCGCACTTCTGGTCTCCGCACTAGAACATGGTAGATTATGCGGCGCAGTTCTGGTCTCCGCACTAGAACATGGTAGATTATGCGGCGCAGTTCTGGTCTCCGCACTAGAACATGGTAGATTATGCGGCGCAGTTCTGGTCTCCGCACTAGAACATGGTAGATTATGCTGCGCAGTTCTGGTCTCTGCACTAGAACATGGTAGATTATGCGGCGCAGTTCTAGTCTCCGCACTAGAACATGGTAGATTATGCGGCTCAGTTCTGGTCTCTGCACTAGAACATGGTAGATTATGCGGCGCACTTCTGGTCTCCGCACTAGAACATGGTAGATTATGTGGCGCAGTTCTGGTCTCCGCACTAGAACATGGTAGATTATGCGGCGCAGTTCTAGTCTCTGCACTAGAACATGGTAGATTATGCTGCGCAGTTCTGGTCTCTGCACTAGAACATGGTAGATTATGCGGCGCACTTCTGGTCTCCGCACTAGAACATGGTAGATTATGCAGCGCAGTTCTGGTCTCCGCACTAGAACATGGTAGATTATGCAGCGCAGTTCTGGTCTCCGCACTAGAACATGGTAGATTATGCGGCACAGTTCTGGTCTCCGCACTAGAACATGGTAGATTATGCGGCGCAGTTCTGGTCTCCGCACTAGAACATGGTAGATTATGCGGCGCAGTTCTGGTCTCCGCACTAGAACATGGTAGATTATGCGGCGCAGTTCTGGTCTCCGCACTAGAACATGGTAGATTATGCGGCGCAGTTCTAGTCTCCGCACTAGAACATGGTAGATTATGTGGCGCAGTTCTAGTCTCCGCACTAGAACATGGTAGATTATGCGGTGCAGTTCTGGTCTCCGCACTAGAACATGGTAGATTATGCGGCGCAGTTCTGGTCTCCGCACTAGAACATGGTAGATTATGCGGCGCAGTTCTAGTCTCCGCACTAGAACATGGATACACAAATATATGCGGGTTATTTATGTATTGTTCCAGTCACGGTATTGTTTATTTTTTGTTCTTTAGATCATGGATATTAATACATTAGGGAACATACATAGCAGAAAAAAATTATCCATTTCATTACATGAATGGTATAGAATATCTGGAAGTTAGTGAGACATGAGCAGCACCTGAGTGTCTTTACCGATGAGATGTTTCTCCACCCAGATTGTTTTCCCATCCACTTTCGCTCTATCAAATTCAGTCTTTAGACACTCCACTTCTCTCTAGCACTTTTGTGTTTACTTAATACATAAGAAGGGAAAAGCACAGCATCAGGCCTACTGGCCTATGCTAGGCAGGTTTAACTCACACTTGTTCGATCTATTTTTAAAGCTATCCAAGGTTCTCACTATAATGACGCTACTCGGGAGTTTGTCCACTCATCTACAAACTCTGTAATCAAACCCCCTAATTGTACGTTTTTTCTAGAGTGCAGATTTAGTGTCCACAGTATATCCTAGTAAGAAAGATTTCTGTTTCATGAAATCAACTTCGTCGTCCTTCTCTGTATGTTTTCCAGCTCATTTTTGTACTTTTTTGTAACGTAGAGACCAGAACTGTGCAGCATAATGTAAATGAGACCTAAGGATATATAAAGATGAAATATAACCTGAGGACCTCTATTATTTATACTTCGCGAATATTTATGAACTGTTGTCTTGGCTTTAGATTACTGCTGAACAGAACTCCTAAATATTTTTAGCATTCAGACTGTTTGAGATCTACATTATTTAGCTTATAAGTGACATCGCAGTGAGATCACATACTGGTCAGAGACCAACTTTTGCTTCAAAAAATTTCCCTTCTTTCCCTGCATACCTTGACCTTAGTTTCATTCTTCACCACATTTTTTTTTTTTGTCACTTCATCTCACTCAAGCCAACATGTCTTACAACAGAAGTTTATCCCTTTCACTCAAAGGCCCTTACCCATTGTTATTTACACCTAGCACTCAAAGTTTCCTGTCACACCTTCCATACCATTTTGGTATTAAAATCTCATAGAAACAGGCATTGTCTCTTTCTTAAAAGAAAAAGTACCTAAACATTTACAAACGCATCCTAGTGTCTCTGTCGGTCCTCTCAAATCATGGCACATAAACTCTGCTACCCATTTTTTCCTTTCAGCTTTTATTCTAATTCACACAATTTTCGAATTTAAACATTTTCTTTCTGTAGTCGTTCAACATTCACTCCTCACTTTATCTCAAACACTTTCATGTCCCTATTCGAACCCTCCCACCATTTTTAACTGTGATTCATGTTGATAAATTAGACACATGTGCAACTCTTCGGTATCTTTATTGAGGAAACGTTTCGCCACACAGTGGCTTCATCAGTCCATACGTAGGAGAAACTTGAAGAACAGGAGGAGAATGAGGTAATCAGTCCCTCAACCTTGAGTCGATGTGTTCAGTCCATCGATCTTGAATAGAATACGGCATATGAGCGGAGAAGCTGCTTATAAACCGTATGGCAGGAGAGGTGCAGCAGTCATAGGTGGTGTCACATTTGTTCAATGTGGAAGTAGGTCGTGCCCAAGAATTAGACATACTTAGGAATTCTTCGCTTGCCTAATTCTTGGGCACGACCTACTTCCACATTGAACAAATGTGACACCACCTATGACTGCTGCACCTCTCCTGCCATACGGTTTATAAGCAGCTTCTCCGCTCATATGCCGTATTCTATTCAAGATCGATGGACTGAACACATCGACTCAAGGTTGAGGGACTGATTACCTCATTCTCCTCCTGTTCTTCAAATTTCTCCTACGTATGGACTGATGAAGCCACTGTGTGGCGAAACGTTTCCTCAATAAAGATACCGAAGAGTTGCACATGTGTCTAATTTATCAACATGTCGGTTCTCTGAACCATTCATCTACAAACTGTGATTCATACATTGTTTGGACGTCAATTAGATGGTTACAGTTAGGTAGCATGTCTGTCTTGTTATTAGTAAACGGAGGATCGAGCTTCCACCACATTTTAAGGGTATAAACATCAATTTTTAAAGGGTGGACTGGTAAGCCAATGGAAGGCCTCTGTCAGATGACGAAATTCTCCAGTGGCGAGTAATCATGTGACCAAGACGCGCGCCAGGAAACACTTGTCATGCTTCCTGACGAATCTTACCTAACCTAACCTAATTTGCGCTGGTTGACCCACCTCTGCCTGTCAGCTTTAACACCCCCACTCCTCTCCCAACACCCCCGCTCCATACCCCTCTCCCTCAACAACCCACCCCACCCATCCGCGTCAGCCCCCAACATCCCACCGGTTGGTTAATGGGGTTTCAAGACTAAACGAGGGTCATTAAGGCTGCATGTCACCTGTTCACCGCCAGTCAAGAATATTTTAATCCTTAAAATAGGAGTTAAACTTTCAGCGTATATACACTGAGAGACGTACACCTCTCCGTATATCCTGTGATGTATATCAGTGGTATTTATAACCGAGATGATGAATTAGACAAATGTGGAACATCTGGGTTGACGTTTCTCCGTCAATTGGCTTTATCAGTACAGTACATGGATTTAATGGTAATGTACACAGCAAATAGTGGAAGATGAGGTAATCAGTCCCTCAGCCTACTGTGATCATCACCTGCTCCTAGGCTGAGGGTCTCATTACCTTATTTTTCACTATTTTTCCGTATATATTTCTATTATGTCAATGTCAGTGCTGATAAAGCCAAGGGATGGCGAAAGGTCTACAAGTAAAGATGAAGAATGAAACACTTGTACAGTATTTGGGGATCTTTATTTAAGAAACGTTTCGCCACATCAGTCCAGACAAAGAAAAATT
>NC_091369.1:11451068-11466068 GCF_038502225.1 Cherax quadricarinatus
CTAACTTAAGCTAATGTGATGAGAACATGATGAAGTTGTCTCTGACACAAACGTCGGGAAACCAACGGTGTACTTATAGTGTTGACGTGGTTTTCTCCACGTGTTGTGTGTTATAAGTGACAGTTTTTTCCTGAGGACATTTTGTATTACCAGGCAAGTGTGAGGGTGGAAATGAGAAGTTGGTGGACAAACTAAGGAAAGGTAAGACGAATGAGGAAAGAAGAGTTGAGAGGAACAAGAGAGAATGGGACTGGAGAGGAGAGAATCTGAGTGGGAAGGAAGTAGAAGGAAGAGGAGCGGGAGAAGACGGAGATTGAGAGGTGTGGAAGAGATGTTTTTTTATATTTCCTAATGAAAATTATATACATCATCAATGTGTTGCTTCCTTGTTCTATATGACTGTTACATAGTGAGAACAAAAGCTAGCTACGTTTCCCTGTCATATTCCATCATACAAGATAGGTTTCTAACATCAGGTGATGAAATCTGTCAACCTGAGCTGGGAGACTTCAGTACAGTAATGAGGATATCATCAAGTATTCAGGTAATTGTTTGCCAGCTGCGAGAGCTTCAAAAATTTCGTCCCAGCATACTTGGAGTTGCCATTACTTGGGAAAACCCCTCTACTAAGATAACTCATTCCGGTCCACAGAGGTGAAGTGTAATTTATAAACATATCTTCGTCACAGAGCCGAATATAAAAAAATACTGTTGAAGAAGCTACATAAATTTTAAATTACACACACACACACATACACACACACACACACACACACACACACACACACATATATATAATATATATATATATATATATATATATATATATATATATATATATATATATATATATATATATATATATATATATATATATATATATGCAATAAGATCACAGTAAACAGGTGATTTCAGAATATGCAAAACAACCACTCTGAAAGAATAGAGAAATTCCAAGCGCTTTCGTGACTACTCACATTATCAAGGAACTATAGTTCCTTGATAATGTGAGTAGTCACGAAAGCGCTTGGAATTTCTCTATTCTTTCAGAGTGGTTGTTTTGCATATTCTGAAATCACCTGTTTACTGTGATCTTATTGCATATATATATATATATATATATATATATATATATATATATATATATATATATATATATATATATATATATATATATATATATATATATATATATTGTTGTACCGAATATGTAAAACTTGCGATTTAAGTTGGTGACAACTAGTCTAAACGTCACGGAACAAACAATTCCTAATAACAGCAACCAAATTTAGACTGAGCTGAAGTAAGTTAGGCAGGACTTAACAGAATTATAATGTATTAAATCAGCTGCTAAGATAGTTTGGTGCAAAACCACACACCAGCTTAATTCACAGAGATCTCTACATTTATTGATTAATGAACAAGAAAAATGTTCGAAAAAAAAGACATTTCCATGGAATTTCATCGACACAGGATAAAAAAAATGGACAGGTCACCCCCCCCCCCCAAAAAAAAAAAGTATACCCATACTTACGTATTTCCATAAATGCACAATAATGGGGAAAGGAGGAGGGCTGACAGGAGAAAATGGAAATAAAGAGGAACTGAAAGTAAACACAGATATGGTATGGTACAGATGGGTGAGGAGAGGCAGTGGATAAAAATCTTACGAAAAAAATGAGGAGAAGGAGGGAAAGAGGCAGTGGAGAGAGTTTTAGGAAGTTGGAAATAGGAAGGAAAGGAGAGGTAATGGAGAAAAATCTTAGGAATATGGGGAAGAGGAGGAAAAAGAGAGAAACTGAGCTAGGGAGAAAACAAGAATAGAAAATAATAAGTTGGAGAGAAGAAGAGAGATGGAAAAGGGAGGCATTATGAAGGGGGGGAGGGAAGAAGGGTAAGAGAGAGATATGACAGACAATAAGGGCAAGACCGGCATTTCCATGCGAGGTTTATCGAGGAAGAGGGAACACACGGGGTCCCAGACACCGGGTACTGGAGCACCTCACACACACGGGGTTCCAGACACCGAGTAACTGGAATACTTCACACACACGGGGCCCCAGACACCGGGTAACTGGAATACCTTACACACACGGGGTCCCAGACACCGGGTACTGGAACACCTCACACACACGGGGTCCCAGACACCGGGTAACTGGAATACCTCACACACACGGGGTCCCAGACACCGGGTAACTGGAATACCTCACACACACGGGGTCCCAGACACCGGGTAACTTGAATACCTCACACACACGGGGGGGTCCCAGACACCGGGTAACTGGAATACCTCACACACACGGGGTCCCAGACACCGGGTACTGGAACACCTCACACACACGGGGTCCCAGACACCGGGTAACTGGAATACCTCACACACACGGGGTCCCAGACACATGGTTGCTCAGTGATTGCAACTTATCTTCTCTTCAGTGGAAAAGTTGACCAAGATTTGTGTTGTGAGAAAATTCCAGGAAGAAGTTTAAATAAACCTTCACATTCAGACGAATCCCTAAGACACTTTAACTCTTTGAATTCAAGGTGATGTGCCTTGATGCTGGTGTTGGGATCTTGATCCAAGGAGTTAGAGCTGACCTCCTCCCAAATATTGTATGACCTTAACGATTTCAGCGCTTCCCATAATAATAATATTAGTATTATTATTATTACTACTATTATTATAATTATTATTATTGTAAGAATAATTATTTGCTGATGACACTGTGCTCTTGGGAGATTCTGAAGAGAAGTTGCAGAGATTGGTGGATGAATTTGGTAGGGTGTGCAAAAGAAGAAAATTAAAAGTGAATACAGGAAAGAGTAAGGTTATGAGGATAACAAAAAGATTAGGTGATGAAAGATTGGATATCAGATTGGAGGGAGAGAGTATGGAGGAGGTGAATGTATTCAGATATTTGGGAGTGGACGTGTCAGCGGATGGGTCTATGAAAGATGAGGTGAATCATAGAATTGATGAGGGGAAAAGGGTGAGTGGTGCACTTAGGAGTCTGTGGAGACAAAGAACTTTGTCCTTGGAGGCAAAGAGGGGAATGTATGAGAGTATAGTTTTACCAACCCTCTTATATGGGTGTGAAGCATGGGTGATGAATGTTGCAGCGAGGAGAAGGCTGGAGGCAGTGGAGATGTCATATCTGAGGGCAATGTGTGGTGTGAATATAATGCAGAGAATTCGTAGTTTGGAAGTTAGGAGGAGGTGCGGGATTACCAAAACTGTTGTCCAGAGGGCTGAGGAAGGGTTGTTGAGGTGGTTCGGACATGTAGAGAGAATGGAGCGAAACAGAGTGACTTCAAGAGTGTATCAGTCTGTAGTGGAAGGAAGGCGGGGTAGGGGTCGGCCTAGGAAAGGTTGGAGGGAGGGGGCAAAGGAGGTTTTGTGTGCGAGGGGCTTGGACTTCCAGCAGGTATGCGTGAGCGTGTTTGATAGGAGTGAATGGAGACAAATGGTTTTTAATACTTGACGTACTGTTGGAGTGTGAGCAAAGTAACATTTATGAAGGGGTTCGGGGAAACCGGCAGGCCGGACTTGAGTCCTGGAGATGGGAAGTAAGTGCCTGCACTCTGAAGGAGGGGTGTTAATGTTGCAGTTTAAAAACTGTAGTGTAAAGCACCCTTCTGGCAAGACAGTGATGGACTGAATGATGGTGAAAGTTTTTCTTTTTCGGGCCACCCTGCCTTGGTGGGAATAGGCCAGTGTGATAATAAAAAAATAATAATATAATAATTATTATTATTGTAATAATAATAACAATAGTCTTTTGACTTTATGCCTTAAACCAGCACAAAATAAACCAGAATTGAACCTTATTCTTGAGCATAGGTTTACAAACATCAGTAATATGATTCGAAATCAGTTGTATGTAACCCAATACAATTCATCTCGAGGATAAATTCAGCCAGTTTAACTCTACAAAGATATATTAACTGAGAACAAACGTAGAATGAATTTCCTTTACATAATCTGGGGAGATAACACGAGTGCCATGAATCCCAACCAGTGAGTCAAGAGAGTTAGTACAGTGAGTCTAGGCTCAAGTAGCAGGACAGTCACCATTTTGTTACTTAAGTTCCTGGAGAGCAAAACGTTACCACAATAAAATGTCGTATTAGTTGCACATGTGTCCGTTTACCTAACATATAAATAAAAGGTCCTTCGCTGTATCTTCATACCACAAGTACACACAGCCGTAGCTTCAGAATCTACGGTCTCTGCTACCCGAGTCTGACTGGAGCCTGATATTTAATACCCGAGGTCTCTCGTGCAGCAGACTAGTGCATATGTCACGTCTTATGAGAACCAACCCTGGCCACATGGCCCACACAATGAGACACTCTTTTATATTGTTACCACTACCTAACCTAAAGACGTTACATTTTACCTATTTTATCTACCTCAACATTAATGGATAGTTATATTCACGTATAATATAATTGTTGATTTACATGTTTTTGTAGATATGTATTTCTTTAAACGCGTTGTTATAGGCATCTGGTGTTGAAAAGCGAGGATGATTTAAGCTGGGATACTGGACCTGCATCTCAAGCAAGTGCCTGAGTAGCCATTTTGTGATGGCTGAGTACAGAGCTTGGGGGTCGCTAGTACCAACAGCCTGCTGTTCAACCTTTCCTCAGCCGTGTATGAGTATTTGTCCAACCTGGCATCAGCCTACTCAAAATTAGTTTCAACATACCTCATCTGACTCTTTAGGTCAGTACGCTCTCTCTCTCTCTCTCTCTCTCTCTCTCTCTCTCTCTCTCTCTCTCTCTCTCTCTCTCTCTCTCTCTCTCTCTCTCTCTCTCTGTATATACATCCTTGTTCCACAGGTAGATCTGTCTGTGACTTGACAAAGCACACTGTGTGGGTGAAACTTTGTCAATAGAGTATTGCATTTGTCTTTATCTATCTTGTGGGTATTGTATACTATTTCTCTCCAGCATGGTTGAGCAGGATGTTAGTAGGGAAGCCTAGCGTCAGGTCGGGCTATGACAGTATACTGATTATTATAGGGAATATAAAACACAAAACTATTTAAATTACATGACATCACAACTTGTAGAATAAATTACCACATCACCCTGGCGGGGTCAGGAGCTGAGTCTAGACCCCTACAACCACAATTAGGTGAGTACATACTGTGAGAGCAGCATCTGCCTGTTGTTGATGTCTAGGTCGTCTTCACCTCGGCCCGGTCCTAGACCAGGTCTCATGGTTATTGGTTTGATCAGTCAGGGTGCTCCTGCAAGCAGCATGCAGCCCAACAGCCCGATTGATCAGGAAGTGGCTTAGAGAACTTACTAAATTTCCTCTTGAAGACACTAAGGGATTAAAAATACAAGAAGTCTTTTATTTTATTATCATTTATTATTAATTGTTTATTAAGATAAGATTTCGTTCGGATTTTTAACCCTGGAGGGTTAGCCACCCAGGATAACCCAAGAAAGTCAGTGCGTCATCGAGGACTGTCTAACTTATTTCCATTGGGGTCCTTAATCTTGTCCCCCAGGATGCGACCCACACCAGTCGACTAACACCCAGGTACCTATTTGCTGCTAGGTGAACAGGACAACAGGTGTAAGGAAACGTGTCGAAATGTTTCCACCCGCCGGGAATCGAACCCGGGCCCTCCGTGTGTGAAGCAGGAGCTTTAGCCACCAGGCCACCGGGCACCTCATTATTATTATTATTATTATTATTATTATTATAAACCTGGGAACTACGGAACTCGTAAAGTCCATACAGCACCTGAATTGATAATAATTCACTTTATTTGTAAACTGTATCAATTATCTTTTTTTTTTCCAGTTCACCCTATGTTTCGTGTTCCCATGTATCCTTGTCTAGGATAAATTCTGTCTTTTTGCTTCACATAACTTATCATGTTTTGTTTTTTTTTTTTTTGCTGGAAGAGAGTAGCATGATGAGCAAGATAAAACGGCGCATTGGCGACAAGTATCATGACAAAAGACACAATAAAAGCTTGTTTTGCAAGTCTTCATGAGCAAGAGTGTTCTATATGAGATTGTATAATGACAGGCGGGATCCTGTGTGTGTGTGTGTGTGTGTGTGTGTGTGTGTGTGTGTGTGTGTGTGTGTGTGTGTGTGTGTGTGTACTCACCTAGTTGAGGTTGCGGGGGTCGAGTCCGAGCTCCTGGCCCCCGCCTCTTCACTGATCGCTACTAGGTCACTCTCCCTGAGCCGTGAGCTTTATCATACCTCTGCTTAAAGCTATGTATGGATCCTGCCTCCACTACATCGCTTCCCAAACTATTCCACTTACTGACTACTCTGTGGCTGAAGAAATACTTCCTAACATCCCTGTGATTCATCTGTGTCTTCAGCTTCCAACTGTGTCCCCTTGTTACTGTGTCCAATCTCTGGAACATCCTGTCTTTGTCCACCTTGTCAATTCCTCTCAGTATTTTGTATGTCGTTATCATGTCCCCCCTATCTCTCCTGTCCTCCAGTGTCGTCAGGTTGATTTCCCTTAACCTCTCCTCGTAGGACATACCTCTTAGCTCTGGGACTAGTCTTGTTGCAAACCTTTGCACTTTCTCTAGTTTCTTCACGTGCTTGGCTAGGTGTGGGTTCCAAACTGGTGCCGCATACTCCAATATGGGCCTAACATACACGGTGTACAGGGTCCTGAATGATTCCTTATTAAGATGTCGGAATGCTGTTCTGAGGTTTGCTAGGCGCCCATATGCTGCAGCAGTTATTTGTGTGTGTGTGTGTGTGTGTGTGTGTGTGTGTGTGTGTGTGTGTGTGTGTGTGTGTGTGTGTGTGTGTGTGTGTGTGTGTGTGTGTGTGTTTGTGTGGGTTTGTGTGTGTGTGTGTGTGTGTGTGTGTGTGTTTTTGTTTGTGTGTGTGTTTGTGTGTGTGTGCGTGTGTGTGTGTGTGTTTGTGTGTGTGTGTTTGTGTGTATGTGTGTGTGTGTGTGTGTGTGTGTGTGTGTGTGTGTGTGTGTTTGTGTGTGTGTTTGTGTGTGTGTATGTGTTTTGTGTGTGTGTGTGTGTGTGTGTGTGTGTGTGTGTGTGTGTGTGTGTGTGTGTGTGTGTGTGTGTGTGTGTACTCACTCACCTATTTGTACTCACCTATTGTGTTTGTGTGTGTGTGTGTATGCGTATGTGTGTGTGTGTGTGTGTACTCACACTCTTGTGGTTGCAGGGGTCGATTCATAGCTCCTGGCCCCCTGTGTGTGTGTGTTATTACTTGCACCGTGTCTGCCTGCGAAACAACTTTATCCTGATGTTATATTTTTGTAAGATTATTCGCCAGCTGATCTCCCGATACAAAGATTCATTACTTATTCCTGGATATTTCAGTGATGCTACCATTGAATTTAAATATTCTGTTTACTGTTATACAGTAAAGTGCTATTATTTATTCATGTATTTTTTTTTATTTTATTTTCATGTATTTTTTGATTTTCATATAGGATTGCTTCAATTTTTTCAGTGTGCACACACTTTTTTTTTTTTGCTGTGTTCAGCGTTAAATTCGTATGGGTTATTAACATTCCTTGATCCTCCGTACTTTAATCGCGACACAGACGCTCACTAAATTTTACACGGAGATAATTACTACGTCTACATGACTTGGTTGATACCACGTTAGGTATGCTCTGTGTTTCTTGATCTCACACCAAGAGAACACCGTCGTCAGTTTACACTATGAGTTTACTTTTTATATATTAGGGGTCCCAAGATGCTTTACTGTGGGACTCCGTGTGATCTCGGAAAAAACTGAGTTACGGTATCACTCGCCTTAACAACTTCTTGTCTGTAATAGTAGTAGTAGTACTATCAGCAGCAGCAGAGGCGGCAGCATCAGCAGCAGCAGCGGCGGCGGCAGCATCAGCAGCAGCGGCAGCGGCAGCAGAGGCGGCAGCATCAGCAGCACCAGCAGCAGTAGTATTAGTAGTAGTAGTAGTAGCAGTAGTAGTAGTAGTAGTAGTAGTAGTAGTAGTAATAGTATCAGTAATAGCAGTAGTAGTAGCAGTAGTAGTAGTAGTAGCAGTAGTAGTAGTATTAGTAGTAGCAGTAGCAGTAGTAGTAGTAGTAGTAGTAGTAGTAGTAGTAGTAGCAGTAGCAGTAGTAGTAGTATTAGTAGTAGTAGTAGTAGTAGTAGTATTAGTAGTAGCAGTAGCAGTAGTAGTAGTATTAGTAGTAGTAGTAGTAGTAGTAGTAGTAGTAGCAGTAGTAGTAGTAGCAGTAGTAATAATATACTGTAATGAACTTCAAATTAAGCAGTAATAAACAACTGTCGATGAATAAACAGAAGGGTGTAATATTTATACTGATGTATTACTAGTGCAGATAATGATAATCATAGGGAAAACAGTAATTAAAATAATCATAATAAAGATATAATAATAATAATAATAATAATAATAATATCGATTGCATTAAAACTAATAATGTAATACATTTTTACTGCATAATTATATATTTTGCATACAATTTTTCCATAAACGTTTCAAGCCTTGAGTTCTGAAACATGCCGTCAGATGTGCGAACGAATGATTTTTTACCAAAACACTTGTGCTGAAGTGCCTTTGTCCCACAAAGGATCGAACTGGTGACCCCAAGATAAGAGGTCTCGAACTTTGCTTACAGCTAAGGTTAGGTCGGAGTTATCGCCCAAGATATATCACTATGGAATAGCCCTCACTGATAATAATAATAATAATAATAATAATAAAAGTTGTATTGGTTGTCTCTGTTTTGATTTTTGGTGTTGTTATGTTTGTGCTTGTGGTTGTTGTAGTTGTTATGTTGTATAGTTGTATGTGGTTGTTTTAGTTATTATTGTTGTTGAGGATGTGGTTGTACTTCCACGATGCGCACAAAAACTGTGTTATGAACCAACAGACAGGAAATTTCTAAAATACTCGGTATCAGACTGAATGCTAAAGAGATGCTCCATTACCTTTGATGTTTATTTACGCTTAAATATGAACAGATTTATTTATTTGCTGCCTAGTCCTTCTCTTCGTTGTATTCCTTCCTTTATCACGGCCTTTCTCTGCAAGTTTCGCTTAATATTTTCATATTTTTTTTTAAATCTCACTATTCGCATACCCTCTCTTTATGTAATTATTCATTCTTGTCTTTCCTTAGTTTATCCAACTATTTTTTTCTCCCGAGAAACTGTCAAGATTTCATACATATTCTCTGATATAATTCTTGTATCACTCAGCATTCTGATATATGAAGTCATCAACTGGGAGGTCTACCCGTGACATCTCTCACCTATTTCGTGAGTTTACCTCACTTTTAGCCAGGCGTCTTCCTGCTGTTTGCCTCTTCAACCATACTGTTGCTGTTGGCGGCCGACAGGCCCACATATTTATCACAGCCTGGCTGATCTAGCACTTGAAGGGAGTGATCCAGTTTCCTCTTTAAAATTTCTTTATTTATTCCGGGAGTATTTCTGATATCTGCTAGTAGCAGGATGAATAAACCTTGGATCACGGACGTTGATACTTTGCTAGCTTATTATGCCTATGACGCTCCTGATTTTCACTGAGTCTGTTTTACACTTCCATATCTCTCAGTTCGGTACGCTATGATATTATTATATTATCATATTATCAGGTTCCTCTCTCTTCTCTCCTAGTACTTTGAGGTGTTGCCGGTGGTTTAAATGTTTTATTGCCTCTGTGCGGACCCTAAACGATCTCTGTATCTTTTCCAGCCCCGAAATCTCTCCTGCCTTGAAAGGAACCGTCAACGCTTAACAGTTTTACAAAGGTGAGAGCACAAATGCTTTAAATAGTCACCATCGGCATCATCTCTCTTGTTTTGAAAGCTCTTGTTATTCACCCTTTCATTTTTCTGGCATTCACTATATTTGCCTCATTGTATTCTCTAGTGATAGGGCATCTGACAGTATTATATCCAAGTCTTTTACATGTTCGTATCGTTCTTGGAGATGGTCCTTCTGTGTTGTGTATCTGGTTTGGGACCTGGTCACATAGGTTGTAACTACAGGAATCGACTACAAGTAGATAGGTAAACCACGGTACGGGTGCGGGTCGAATTCACGGCAAGTGAGTTGGCTGAATCTTATTGTAGACAGGTGGCCCAGTGGCTTATGCAGTGGCCTGGAGTTTTACGACTCACTTGCCATGAGTTCGATCTCCATCCGTACCGTGGTTTGTTTGTAATAGTGTTATTACAATTTCGTGAGTCATAAGTACGTAGGTACCGTATTCCTGTCTAAGTACACTTGTTTATTAGTGTCTTATTTATATTCCCATTCTAAGAATAACCCGTTATTTCAGTTTTCAATATTCCAGTAACAACTATGTAATTATTAACAATGTTAAATCACATTTTCATTTAGATTTTTTTTCTGTTTCAGAGATTTCCTTTAAATCCCAGCATCCTCTCTCACCCATTCCACGATTCTCATTTCTGGTCCAGATGCAAGAGGACTCGTGTTCCAATTTCAGATTCCTCTCATCTGTCGCCAGGGTTCCTACTCCAACGCCAGCTTTGAAGATATAACAGTATATCATAGTTCATGTCACCATTTTAGTATCCCGTCAGGTATTCTGTATATATATACACATTCCTGCTCCTGGTTGCAAATTCCAAGGGATACATTTTCCAACCCAGCATCCTCCATTCTTCAACTTATCCTTCCATCATCTATTCCCGTTCCCATTGCAGCTCGACATTACCCATTCTAAGTGTTGCTATTCACATTCCAGGTTTCCATCTGCCTTTCCAGGGGGTTCTCGCCCAGTAAATTTATTTTTACTCATTCCAATACAACTTTTCGGTACTTTGATTTCTTTTCTATTTCATCCAAAGTGCATTGAGTACAGTGTGTATTTGTAGGAGTCTTGAGAAAGAGTGTGTATATATATATATATATATATATATATATATATATATATATATATATATATATATATATATATATATATATATATATATATATATATGACATCTTAATTTATAGTTTAACCGCTAAGAAAAGGAATTAAATTTCAAGCGTTTTCGTAATCTCTTGATAACACTTTTAATTTATTTTTCTTGCTTAATACCTTTTACTGTTCCTTGAATTGGTATTTTTGTGGACTAAATATTATTATTATTTCACCGTTACTGTGATAGTTTTCTCTCTTTTTTCATTATTCAGTATTACTTTATGTGTGTATATTTGTTTATATTTTGGTTATTGAAATTATAATGGAAAAGACAGACAGCAGGAGTGTAGAGGAAGAAGGTCGGGTTAATAAGGTGTCCTGTGGCTTGGTTGGTAGCGCACTCGCCTCACATACTGAGTGTCTGGGGTTCCATTCCTGGTACTGGTGGAAACTTTGGGCATTTTTCTTTACACCTGTTGTACCTGTTTACATAACAATAAGTAGGTACCTGGGTGTTAATCGATTGGTGTGGGTAGCATCCTGGGGGTGGGCTTTGAAATGAACTGAGGTAGGATAACAGCTCTTTGCCTGTAAAATTGGTCGTTGTAAAAAACAAGCAAGCATTATTTGTTTCAGAGAATTCTGTTTGTTACATTTATGGTTTTTACAAAAAAAAATGATAGGCTGGATAGGGGGAACTATGAGGCAGGTGTTGTAAATATATGTGAAATAACTAGGGTTTGGTTATATAAGAGAGAAAGAAAATATTTTCTAGTCAAAGTTTATCGTACACAGGGATATTTGATGTTATCTTGGTTGGTTAATGTGTTTATATACAGGGTTGTAAAAGTGAATGTTACTGTTAGGAAATTTGTGGTCTTAAAAGATAATGAATCTGCTATAAAGAGGGAGTTGTTACAGAGCTCTTTTCTGATAACATAGAGCCGCTCCTCACCCAGAGCTCACCACCACACTGCTCTGCTCCGGCCATTCATTACTCTTGTTAATGCCGGCGAGGATATGAGACAGGGAGATGATGAGGAGGAGGAGGGTGGGGCGGTATGGGAGGGATGGAGGGAGGGAACGTTGTGAGGAAAGGTGGAAGGGAGTGAGCAAACGGGGAAAAATGGAGCATGGGAGGAAGGAAAGAAATGAGCAAGGAGGAAAAGGGATGGAAGAAAGGTAAAGAGCAGAGGCAAGGGAGCATGAGAGGAAAATGAGGAGCACTAGAGAAAAGGAAGGAGAGAGGGAGATGAGGATGCAGGATAGGTCCATGACAAGAGTTGCCAAGTGTTCTCACTACGGTTGTTTTCTGCGGATGTTGAGTTCCATTTCTTGGGTCCCGTATTTTAGTCGTCAATTGTTAGTTGTTTCCCCCTGTGCCGCTAGTTTATTGTGCATCCCATGCTCATTCTGTGAGCGGTAACAAAAGAGGGTGCCAGTGCCCATTCAGTTCAACTAAAGAAGGGTGCCAGGGCCCCTTCAGTTCAACTGAAGAGTACCAATGCTCCCTCAGTTCTGTCGAAGATCTGTTAGACCACATTGGGCATAATTACATCACTAAATATTAGTCATATGATATATTCCAGTTACTTCATATAGTTAAAGTTTGAGTTTGCTCATTTAATGCCATTAGCTTCTCGTACAGACCGTATTACCACAGATATTTACAGTCTACTCATAATATATCAGTAACAATCTCTCGCAGGCTTCTGACTGTTATCATAATCATGTGTAGCTTGACACATTTCATTATGATAGACAATTGATCTGCTAAGTACCTTTCTACTGTTTTGCTTTCTTCAGTCTCATGTTTGTGCATGAAGCTAGGCACAAGTGTATACACAAATTATTAAGAAATGGTCTGCAGTTCATCTTTTGCGGATTCCCTCTCACATAGGCCTCCAGGAGCATGACAGAGTTGACGAATTAGCTAACTTGAATTAAATAAAGAGAATGTCGGGTACAATTTTGGTTTCTCGAACAGAAGTTTTAAAATAACATTGTCAGAAAAGAACTAGGAAAAAAGTATCAGTTGTGGTGTGTGTGGGTTATTCTAGCCTCGTTGTGTTCCACCAGACAGTTTTAAATTTATGCACAGAATTAACTGTCACTACATGTGCTCATAATAAATTCTACATGTGCTTATAACACATTCTTTTTATCACTTCTCTCACACTGGAAAAATGATAGGTCTTAGCCTCGTCTGAACTTTCACTTTCCATTTGTTTTCCCTTGTTTTGTTCCTTCCCGTGTAAGAAAGTTTATCTCTGTCTACTTTGTCGATGTCTGAGTGTCTTAATACCGTTTGAGCATTTGTGTATGTATACATGAACGTATGTATATATGTATGTACTCACCTAATTGTATCCACGCATTTGTGTCCATTTTATCACCAAGTTGTACTCGCCTCCTGTTTACATGATTCGTGGCCCATTGTCTCCCCTCTTAATTTTCGGCCCAAGACACGGAATTTGAACTCCCTGAAAAGACGTAGAATTAAGGGAGATATGATTGAAGTGCACAGATGGAAAACAGGAATATATGAAGGGGATATAAATAGCTGGTTGAAAAAAATATAACCAAGACAGGACTCGCAGAAATGTGTTCAAACTGGACAAATTTAGATTTAGTAAGGATATGGGAAAGTACTTTCTTTGCAGTAGAGTTGTATATGAGTGGAACAAACTTCCAAGTAGCGTCACTGAGGTAAGAGCTTTTGGTAGCTTAAATATAAATTGGGAGTGTACATGAGTGAGTTACAGTAGGGTTGGCCTACCATGGGGCAAGTATGTCTACCGCACTGTTTCTTTATTGCCCAGCCACTAATTATGAGTCAGAATAGTTGGAATTGAGGATCTGCCTAGCATGGGCCAGTAGGCTTGCTGCAATGTTTCTCAATACTTATGTTCTTCTACTAGTGAGCTGCGCTTCCTCTAACGTTATCTTCATTCTCCGTGACTCTCCTCTTTAAAAATCTCCAGTCTCGTGTTTCAGATTCACATGGTTCAAGACTGTGAAACTGAACACAACTCCATGCTGAGGGACTGACCACCTTAAACTACTACTTCAAGGTTGATGGACTGACTACATAATCTTTACTTCTCCACTTCTTCTGCTGTCCACATAATCCCCACCTCTGTATTTAACTGCTGAAGCCTTCTGTGCAGGCGATACGTTTAGGAATAAAGATATCTAATTGTTGCATATGTCTTACTTATCTACCATCCATTCTTGTGTTCACTTATTCCTGGCCTCTAAGTGCTGCTCATATCTACTCTGGAAACTGTGTATTGCGTTTGTCTCCATCTCGTCTAGTTTATTCTATTTACTGTACTCATCTGTGGTTCTTGATTCACTCTTGTCTTCCCGAGTACCTGTTTTTATTATTGTTTGCCTGATGCTCCTTCTCTCATCTAGGGAAGCTGACTTGATGACTTCTTTAAGTCACGCCACGTAGCACATACCCACAATTGTCTTACTCTTTCTTCTCATCCGCTTACCCTCTAAACCTAGACTCTGGACCCATTGTTCGCTCACACATTCTCCTACTTCCTTCTCTCCATCTCCTTCCCTTTAGTGTTCTTTCTCCCGGTTGCAAGTGGGACATGTGCAGTTTTAGGACATTTACTGAGGTGACGTTTCGCCCACCAAGGACATTATCTCCTTCCCATCTTTCGTAATCCTTTCCTATCTCTACCTCCCTTTTCCATAATCCTACCTCCTTAACCCCCCACCCCCATCCTCTTTCCCAGCAAGCTGAGCGTCGCTGGCTAATATTAGTTTATCAGCGGGATCTTGGCGTACGTGAGACTCAAGCGACACGAATAATGGCTGTAGATAAGGTCGCTGGAGACGTGTAATCTAATGGAGCATCCCGCCTCATGTACCGTAGGTGCTTGGGTCTTTCTGGACTCAAACGATGATCGTCACCGCTTAAAATAAGTTCTCTGATAATTTTCGCTTGGCAGGGAGGTTCCGAAATGCAATGTTGTGATGTTGGATATATGAATCTATTCTGTACCCCCGGTCCCCCCCCCCCGTCACATTACCATGTATGGAGGAGTATGTAGTTTTATTACCCCGGGGAAATAATACAGAG
>NC_091369.1:11471068-11473568 GCF_038502225.1 Cherax quadricarinatus
AATATGAACTGCTATACATAGCGACACACAGATTTACAATAAGTATTAAAAGTTTGAGTCAGTGAGATAAGACAACATTTGAATAATCTGATTAATGAGTTTTGGAGAGCATTTCAAGAATTTAATTAATATTTAAGTTTTTCTTCGTACATATCTTTTGAGGCATTTTTTTTTTTTTGGAGAAAAACTTATTTTATTGTTCTCATATTTAATTATGTAATATTTTATATATGTAATTGGGTACATCTGTAGTGTGCTGCAGATGTACCGAGGCAGGGTGACCCGAGAAAAAGAAATACTTTCATCATCACTCACTCCATCACTGTCTCCTCGTTATTTTCCACTGTTTTTCTCTGTATTTTAGGAAGCCACTCTGGCGAAACATTTCCTCAGTAAATATTTCAGAAGGTTGTACAAGTGTCTCAATTTTCACCTTGTCAGTTATCTACAGTCCGGCCTGTTGACTGCCTGGTCAGTCAAACTGTCGCTACTAGCGACTTGCATCTTCATCACAAACTGGCAGATCTGGCAATTTTCTTTGGAATATACTCGTCCAGTTTGCTTCTGAAATTTTTAACTTTCGTTTGAGGAATCATGTATGGGCTGAGAGTGAGGCAATCCATGAGAGTGGTGTATAATCAAGTTAAAAGCAAATTTGTGTCCTTTTGTCTAAGTTTTGCATTGTTACAGAGAAGGAACGAGATGTATGTTATGCTTTGATGTGTTGCCAGACTTGTTGCGTGATATACCACCTGATTGTCCTGACCTACAGGGTTTATCTGGAGGTACTTTCAAGTGTCAGTATCCCCAGCGCACCTGTTCCCAGGTCATATTGGGGTGCTAATAGCTTGATGGTAGCTTTGAAGGGACTTGAGCTAGAGTACGCCACATTCACGCTGGTGTGGAATTCGTCTGTAAGAACCTGCATTTGTGGTCCCAGTAGTGTTCCATACTAACCTCCCTATGATGTATGGAAATATACCTAGTTGGATGAATCTTAACATGACTTAAGAAATCGTAATGACACGATTGCAAATAAACCATACCCCCGGCCGGGATTGAACCCGCGGTCATAGAGGTGCCTGTGCTAACTTTCCTATGGTGTAGAAATATACCTAGTTGGATGAATCTTATTGTGGCTAGCTGGTCTAGTGGCTAACGCGACGGGCTGGAGTTTTGAGACTCTATGACCGCGGGTTCAATCCCGGCCGGGGGTATGGTTTGGATGAATCTTGTTAGTCAGGTGGTCCAGTGGTTAACGCACTGGCCTGTGAGTTTTAGGACTCACTTGCCATGGGTTCAGACCCCACCCGTTCCCTGATTTGTTTTTCTTTTTGTTTGCTTCTTTAGATACTCTCGTTTTGCTATGTGTTTCGTTTAGTTGAGAGTGTTGAGTGATCTCCCAGATCAAAGCGCTTTTCAGACCTCAAAATTTCCTTCCTTAAGAGTAAACATTTCCCATGTGATCTTCATTACTGATTGTTGAATCTCCTTTTCTCCTTCTCACACCAACGTCATGAGGTCGTAGAGATCATGTGTGTTCTTACACGAAGATTCTAGCCATCATAGCTTGTCCCGAAAACTTCTTTGAAGGTATCAAGTGGAAGGAGAGATCCTTGTGCTTGTGGTATTGACAGGAGACCAAGTTGTCATATCTGGTCCAGGGTAGCACTGATGGCCTGTGCCAATATCTGGTCCAGGGTAGCACTGATGGCCTGTGCCAATATCTGGTCCAGGGTAGCACTGATGGCCTGTGCCAATATCTGGTCCAGGGTAGCACTGATGGCCTGTGCCAATATCTGGTCCAGGGTAGCACTGATGGCCTGTGCCAATATCTGGTCCAGGGTAGCACTGATGGCCTGTGCCAATATCTGGTCCAGGGTAGCACTGATGGCCTGTGCCAATATCTGGTCCAGGGTAGCACTGATGGCCTGTGCCAATATCTGGTCCAGGGTAGCACTGATGGCCTGTGCCAATATCTGGTCCAGGGTAGCACTGATGGCCTGTGCCAATATCTGGTCCAGGGTAGCACTGATGGCCTGTGCCAATATCTGGTCCAGGGTAGCACTGATGGCCTGTGCCAATATCTGGTCCAGGGTAGCACTGATGGCCTGTGCCAATATCTGGTCCAGGGTAGCACTGATGGCCTGTGCCAATATCTGGTCCAGGGTAGCACTGATGGCCTGTGCCAATATCTGGTCCAGGGTAGCACTGATGGCCTGTGCCAATATCTGGTCCAGGGTAGCACTGATGGCCTGTGCCAATATCTGGTCCAGGGTAGCACTGATGGCCTGTGCCAATATCTGGTCCAGGGTAGCACTGATGGCCTGTGCCAATATCTGGTCCAGGGTAGCACTGATGGCCTGTGCCAATATCTGGTCCAGGGTAGCACTGATGGCCTGTGCCAATATCTGGTCCAGGGTAGCACTGATGGCCTGTGCCAATATCTGGTCCAGGGTAGCACTGATGGCCTGTGCCAATATCTGGTCCAGGGTAGCAC
>NC_091369.1:11478568-11493568 GCF_038502225.1 Cherax quadricarinatus
CCACTAAGTCCTCTTCAGTCTACCTAGGTGCAGCGCCCAGCTTAATTTCAAAGTCAATGGTAGTTGGGTAATTTAGCACGTTATGCAATTTTCCGCGCCATTCACTTTTCAATTTTAGCGGAGGGAGAAGAATGGGGAAATGTGGGAGTGGGGAGGTGTTGTGGGAGTGGGGAAGTATGGGAGTGGGAAGGTGTTGTGGGAGTGGGGAGGTGTTGTGGGAGTGGGGAGGTGTGGGAGTGGAAAGGTGCTGTGGGAGTGGAGAGTTGTGGGAGTGGGGAAGTGTGGGAGTGGGGAGGTGTGGGAGTGGGTAGGGTGATGTGGGAGTGGGGAGGGCGGTGTGTGTGTGGAGAGGCTGGTGTGGGAGTGGGGAAGGTGGTGTGGGAGTGGGGAGGTGTTGTGGGAGGGGAGAAGTGTGGGAGTGGGGAGGTGTGGGAATGGGAAGGTGTGTAAGCGAGGTGTGGGAGTGGGGAGGTGTGGGAATGGGAAGGTGTGGAAGCGGGGAGGTGTGGGAATGGGAAGGTGTGGAAGCGGGGAGGTGTGGGAGTGGGGAGGTGTGGGAGTGGGGAGGTGTGGGAGTGGGAAGGTGTGGGAGTGGGGTGTGGGAGTGGGAAGGTGTGGGAGTGGAGAGGTGTGGAAACGGGGAGATGTGGGAGTGGGGAGGTGTGGGAGTGGGGAGGTGTGGGAGTGGGAAGGTGTGGGAGTGGAAATGCTGGTGTGGGAGTGGGGGGCCGGTGTGGGAGTAGAGATTGGTGTGGGAGTGGGGAGGGTGGTGTGGGAGTGAGGAAGGTGGTGTGGGAGTGGAGAGGCTGGTGTGGGAGTGGGAAGGGCGGTGTGGGAGTGGAGAGGCTGGTGTGGGAGTGGAGAGGGGGGTGTGGGAGTGGAGAGGTTAGTGTGGGAGTGGGGAGGGCAGTGTGGGAGTGGAGAGGCTGGTGTGGGAGAGGGGAGGGTGGTGTGGGAGTGAGGAAGGTGGTGTGGGAGTGGGAAGATGTTGTGGGAGTGGAGAGGCTGGTTTGGGAGTGGGAAGATGTTGTCGGAGTGGGGAGGGCGGTGTGGGAGTGGAGATGCTGGTGTGGGAGAGGGGAGGGTGGTGTGGGAGTGGGGTGGATGGTGTGGGAGTGGGGAAGGTGGTATGTTAGTGGGGAGGGTGGTGTGGGAGAGGGGAGAGTGGTGTGGGAGTGGGCAGGGTGGTGTGGGAGTGGGGAGAGTGGTGTGGGAGTGGGGAGGGTGGTGTGGGAGTGGGGAGCGTGGTGTGGGAGTGGGGAGGGTGGTGTGGGAGTGGGCAGGGTGGTGTGGGAGTGGGGTAGGGTGGTGTGGGAGTGGGCAGGGTGGTGTGGGAGTGGGGGAGTGGTGTGGGAGTGGGCAGGGTGGTGTGGGAGGGGGCAGGGTGGTGTGGGAGTGGGGAGAGTGGTGTGGGAGTGGGGAGAGTGGTGTGGGAGTGGGCAGGGTGGTGTGGGAGTGGGCAGGGTGGTGTGGGAGTGGGGAGAGTGGTGTGGGAGTGGGCAGGGTGGTGTGGGAGTGGGCAGGGTGGTGTGGGAGTGGGGAGAGTGGTGTGGGAGTGGGGAGGGTGGTGTGGGAGTGGGCAGGGTGGTGGGGGAGGGGGCCGGGTGGTGTGGGTGTGGGGAGGGTGGTGTGGGAGTGGGCAGGGTGGTGTGGGAGTGGGGAGAGTGGTGTGGGAGTGGGCAGGGTGGGTGGGAGTGGGGAGAGTGGTGTGGGAGGGGAGGGTGGTGTGGGAGTGGGGAGGGTGGTGTGGGAGTGGGGAGGGTGGTGTGGGAGTGGGCAGGGTGGTGTGGGAGTGGGCAGGGTGGTGTGGGAGTGGGCAGGGTGGTGTGGGAGTGGGCAGGGTGGTGTGGGAGTGGGCAGGGTGGTGTGGGAGTGGGGAGAGTGGTGTGGGAGTGGGCAGGGTGGTGTGGGAGTGGGCAGGGTGGTGTGGGAGTGGGCAGGGTGGTGTGGGAGTGGGCAGGGTGGTGTGGGAGTGGGGAGAGTGCCCATTAATGATTGTAATTGATAAAAATGACTTACCTGAAGTACATTATATATGGTAACAGATGATACAGTAAGGTAAAATAAATAATATAAACAGAGTATAAAGTACAAGCAGATGACTTAGGTAAACTTTGAGTGAGGAATGTTGAAATTTACTGAGATAAACACTGTGTCATGGAAGTGAGAGAAACTAAAATTAGGTCACATGAAGAACACAAACTGTAGATGAATGGTTCAGAGAACTGACAAGTTGGTAATTTAGACACATGTGCAACACTTGAGTATCTTTAATGAGGAAACGTTTCGCCACACAGTGGCTTCATCAGTCCATACAAAGGAGAATGGTAAAGAACAAGAGGAGTTTGAGATAATCAGTCCCTCAGCCTTGAGTCGATGTAATCAGTCCATCAGTCTTGAAAAGACTGATTGACTGATTACACAGTTTCACAAAATATTGAAAGTATTAGAGAGAGAGTTCTTGGGACAAGAATGACATACTAATGTATGAAGCATTGCATCTACAGCCGGATAATATTTATATAATACATAATTTGATTAAACACATCACTATTGCCTGTGCACTTTCTCTATGGTGCAATTTAACTAGCTAAGTTTATTTCATTATTTTGTGCTAGGAAAGAGTAAGGTAGTTTTATTTTTCTAATATTTTTTTTTTTTACTTTCGTCAGTGGTGATGTCCACTGCCTCTCCTTGTTGCAGTATTTTGATACATAACACTTGCACGTGTTATGTATCTTATATTCACTGTCAACTGTGGTAGATAGTGGAGAGGAAGGCTGTCTTCTTTAATATTTATGTCATAGTGGCACCTTACTCTAAATTTGACTACAGTGGGACTCCAATTCTATAACAGGTGTCTAGTGGGGAAAAGTGCTGTGTGTGCAACTTTATATATGTATTCGGCTCACGCAAGACTAACCCTGATTACTGTAGTCATATTTGCCGTCTGTACGCATAGTGAATCAGAGCCATCTATTGGCGGCATGGAGCCTTATGTGTGCTAGGTATGGTGTGCAGTTCTAGCTTGTCAAAGAGAGTTGACAGGCTGGCTCAATTACCTCATCTATGGTAATCGTTCAAGCCAGCCAGACTCTTTCTCTCCATCAGCTGGCATATATGTCATTGTGACCTCTGGTTCTGTGACATTTGTATTCATTCTTTATCATTAATATGAGTTGTGTTGAAATTAATGTACATTTGTAAATATTTTAAGTAGAAATTTAATTAATGTAGAATATACACGGAAATATATTTATGTCAGACAAACTTTTTATGAGTCTAACTTTTTACCTTATTGAGTAATATTTGTGAGTGTTGTGCAACCCAATACTGCAAGCCTGCAACAAAAATACTAAGGCTCGTGAAACTCCCTCTTGTCCTCTGTGATTCTGTCACTGTTGTTCCCTCCCATCCTTCCACTCCTACCTATCTTGCATTTTCCCTTACACCTACTCCCTGCCTCTTTCACATTCCTTCCTCACAACCCTATTCCATCTTCTCCATCTCAAACCTTCCGTAAAATACCTTTCCCCTTCCTCCCTCCTTTACAGCTTCTCTGCCTCATCTCCCTTCTCTCTCTCTCTCTCTCTCTCTCTCTCTCTCTCTCTCTCTCTCTCTCTCTCTCTCTCTCTCTCTCTCTCTCTCTCCATTTCCTTTCGATACAACACAGTATGAGAATATCACTTACTGAGAAGACGTTTGGTCCACCAGGGACTTGATCTCTTGAAGGATTGATAGTCTCTGGTATAGAAAACATCTCAGTAAATGCCATAAATTTTATACTGTCTTTTATTCACATACTTGTCGGTGTAATTTTATCTTCGATGATTGTTATCCCTGGTTTCCTATAACCCCTCTCTGCCATGCTGCAAAATCTGGAACACTCTCCCCCCCCCCCACTTTCCCTCCTTCCATACCCCCTCCTTCCTCCTCCACTTCACCACTCTCTGTATCCCCCACCTTCTCTCACAGCCTTCCTACACTAAAAAAATCATTTACGTTCAGAAAGATGAGCGTGTGGGAAAGCATTTTTGTGTTTGTCTATTCAAAGGAACAGTGATGGTGGATGATAGGCATCTCTCTCTCTCTCTCTCTCTCTCTCTCTCTCTCTCTCTCTCTCTCTCTCTCTCTCTCTCTCTCTCTCTCTCTCTCTCTCTCTCTCTCTCCAATTAAGGTAGCAACAGGCGTTAGATTAAAATGTCATGGATGTTATTTACACGTTAATGACTGTTATTTTACTTCAGCTCATTCCAGAGCCTGTTGTTAGCAGTATGTGTATTCAAGACGTGCAGTAAGTGCTCGTGTTATGCAATGTGACGCAACATGTAAGCTACAGGGTGAAAATGGACTTTTGTTAGTTACCTGATTACCAGAGTGTCTGTCTGTTGGACGATCATGTTAGAATGTGAAAGTCGAGGGATGAATGACTGATGAATGTCTTTGAGAAAAATACAGCCAGAGTGAGTTTGATGACTGTCCGTCATGATGAATGATGGCTGTATTCTTAACGTTAGGACAGGTGGAGGACCTTGAGAACATTGGCCTTAATAAGCAAGACATTTATAGCACTTGGGTATCTTTATTGCTGAAGCGTTTTGCCTCTGCAACGGGCATCTTCAGTCGAATACAGAATCGCCTGTCATAAGACGGTGGATTCTGTAAAAATCTAGAGATAATCGAACCCGGGCCCTCCGTGCGTGAAGCGGGAGCTTTAGCCACCAGGCCACCGGGCCACCTGTCAGTCTCTTAGGCTATGATAGGTGTTCAGTCCCCTAGCTCTGATGAAAGGTGTTCTATATCTTAGCTATGATTGAAGTTGTACACTCCCTTAGTCTAAAGGAGAGGCATGAGGGTGGAGACAAAGGGAAGGTGCAGAAATTGGAGAAGGCGTCATAGGTAGACGGGGTCCACCAGTGGAAGTAAGTCATGCCATTAAGTTGGGGCAACGTTTCAAAATAGGTCGGACAAATATATGAGTGAGAGAAGCTAAGTTGGGCTTGAGAGTTGCAGATAGCCTATGTAGGCAGCTTCTATTGTGTTGCTGTTTAACACGAGTATCATTATATTAGTTGGTGTACGTTGCTCTTGTATATAACCACAAGACACATTTTATTGTGGCAACGTTTCGCTCTTTAGGAGCTCCTGGAGAGCGAAATGTTGTCACAATAAAATGTCGCATTAAGTTGCAAATGTGTGCTTTTACCAAACATATTGTCGGTATATCTACCAACATTATTGCAACCACATGGGAGCCCACGTCTCATGGCTACCTCGCTTGATTGTGTCGGCAAGTGTTTTCCGTGTTCGCATCGCTATTGGGCCGTGCGGACGTGCTGCGCAGTAGCTCCTGATTGAGTTGGCTTTTGCGCAGTGTTGTTGTGTACTTAGCTCTGTGAAGACCTGTTTGCGCGCTCTCTACGAATTGAAGCAAGATGCCCTCCATCGAGCAACTTTACCAACAGCTTAAGGAAGAATTGAGGATAGCGAAGTTGGAGATTCGGCGACTGACCGAGGAAAACAAGAAGATTCGTAGTAGTCCTCCTGTTTTGAGTCCTCAGGTCAAGAAGGGAAACTGGTCAGTGGCTAGACAGCAGGGAACGAAGTTGACGATCAAGAAGACGAATGGAAAGATAGAAACGATGAAGAAGAAAGAGACTGCCGTGGAAACTGTTGTGGAAACATCTAATACATTCTCAGTGCTACCCGACGAATGTGAGTCGACTACTGGGAACATCACGATGAACGACACCAAGGAAGGTAAGAATATTGTTGTTGTTGGGGATAGCCAAGTTAGGTATATGGATAGGGCGTTCTGCTTGAAGGACAGGAGTAGGAGACAGAGAGTTTGCTTTCCTGGGGCTGGGATGGAGGATATTGTTAGCCGTCTGGATGACATCATGAGAGGTAATGGGAGCAATCCTATTATCTGTCTCAGTGCTGGAGGCAACGATGTTGGCAGACGTAGGAGTGAAGACCTGATTAGCAGGTATAGGTCAGCAATAGAAATAATTAGGAGTAAGGGTGGGAACCCTGTCATATGTGGTATTTTGCCAAGGAGAGGAGTTGGAAATGAATGGTTGTCCAGGGCAATTGGTGTCAATTGCTGGCTGGACAAATACTGTAAGGAAAATGCGGTAACATTCATTGACAACTGGGACCTCTTCTATGGCAGAAATGACATGTATGCCAGGGATGGGGTTCACTTATCTAGGTCTGGGGTGGTAGCACTGGCAACTGCAGTGGAGGGAGCAGTTAGGACTTTAAACTAGGAATAGTTAGTGGTATGGGTTTTGGCAGGAAAACAGTGAAGTCCCAGTGTAGTAATATTACGAGTTCTAGGGGAACTAGTAATAAGCAGAACGAGGTAGATATTGAAAAGCCAGGGACTTTGGGTGATAAGGACAGTAATAGGTTTAGTAGAAAAACAGAAATGAGCAGGAAGGGTAAAGAGAAAGGAGAGTCTTTCAATGTTTATTATGCTAATTGCCGTAGTGCTAGGAATAAGATGGACGAGTTGAGATTAGTTGCTAGTGCAGGTAACATTGATGTATTTGCCTTAACTGAGACGTGGTTTAATTCAAAAAGTCGGGACATGCCTGCGGAATGTCATATTCAGGGTTTTAAATTGTTCCAAGTAGATAGAAGTATCGGGAAGGGGGGTGGGGTGGCATTGTATGTCCGAGATCGCTTGAACTGTTGCATAAAAACGGGTATTAAGTCTGAAGTAACACATACAGAGTCTGTTTGGATAGAATTTTCAGAGGGGCATGAAAAACTGATTTTAAGAGTGATATACCGTCCCCCAAACTTAGATAGGGACCAAGGGAGACTACTATGGGAGGAAATTGTTAAGGCCACAAAGCACGATAATGTAGTAATTCTAGGAGACTTTAACTTTAGTCATATTGATTGGAATTTCTTGACTGGGAATTTAGAATCATACGACTTCTTAGAAGTAGTTCAGGATTGTTTTTTGAAGCAGTTTGTGACAGAACCTACAAGGGGAAATAACCTGCTTGACTTAGTTATGGCAAACAATGAATCCCTTGTTAATAATTTAGAAATTTCAGAGGAACTGGGTGCTAGCGACCACAAATCAATTACATTTAGCATTGAATGGAAGTACGATAGTAGCGATAACTCAGTAACAGTCCCAGATTTTCGCTTAGCAGATTACGATGGGCTTAGAGAACACTTATCATCTGTTGACTGGGGTAACGAAGTGAGATATCAATATGACAGTTTTCTGAACACTATACATGCTGCTCAAAGAACGTTTATCCCATATAAAAAATTAGATCAAATAGAAATGACCCAAAATGGATGAATAATAGGCTGAAATATCTACTAGGGCATAAGAAAGGAATTTATAGGCGTATCAAAAGAGGTGAGGGTCATCTTATGAATCAGTATATTGACATTAAGAGGGACATTAAAAAGGGGATAAGAAAAGCTAAAAGGGACTATGAAATTAAAGTTGCTAGGGATTCTAAAACTAACCCAAAAAGTTTTTTCCAGGTCTATAGAACAAAAGTTAGAGATAAGATAGGTCCCCTTAAAAATAACTATGGGCGCCTTACTGACAAAGAGAATGAAATGTGCTCGATTTTTAATAATTATTTTCTCTCAGTTTTTACACAGGAAGACACTAATAACATTCCAGTAATTATTTTTTATAGTGGGCTAGAAGAAGATAAATTATGTAACATCACAGTCACTAGTGAAATGGTTGTGAAGCAGATAGACAGACTGAAGCAAAATAAGTCGCCGGGTCCTGATGAGGTTTTTTCAAGGGTTCTTAAGGAATGCAAAATGGAACTCTGTGAACCATTAACTAATATTTTTAATTTATCTCTTCAAACAGGTGTAGTGTCTGATATGTGGAAGATGGCTAATGTAATTCCTATTTTTAAAACATGGGACAAGTCGTTACCGTCAAATTACCGCCCAATAAGCCTGACCTCAATTGTAGGCAAATTACTAGAGTCAATTATAGCTGAGATTATAAGAAGCCATCTCGATAAGCATAGCTTGATTAATGATACTCAGCATGGATTCACAAGAGGCCGGTCTTGTCTAACTAATTTATTAACTTTCTTCAGTAAAGCTTTTGAGGCTGTTGACCACGATAAAGAATTTGATATTATTTACTTAGATTTTAGTAAGGCTTTTGATAGAGTTCCGCACCATAGACTGTTAAAGAAAGTGGCAGCTCATGGCATTGGGGGAAAAGTGCTCTCGTGGATCGAGTCATGGCTCACTGACAGGAAGCAGAGAGTGTCCATAAATGGGGTTAAATCTGAGTGGGGATCTGTAACAAGTGGGCCCGTTGTTGTTTATAATATATATCAATGATCTTGATGAGGGAATTACTAGTGATATGAGCAAATTCGCCGATGACACAAAGATAGGTAGGATAAGTGATTCAAACGTAGATGTTATGGAACTTCAGGAGGATTTAAACAAACTCTATTCTTGGTCAGAAAAGTGGCAGATGCAGTTCAATGTAGATAAATGCAAGGTTCTGAAGCTTGGGAGTGCCCATAACCCTAGTACTTATAAGTTAAATGATGTAGAACTTAGCCATACAGATTGCGAAAAGGACTTGGGGGTTATGGTGAGCAGCAACCTTAAACCAAGACAGCAATGCCTAAGCGTACGTAATAAGGCAAATAGATTACTGGGATTTATATCAAAAAGTGTAAGCAACAGAAGTCCAGAGGTCATACTGCAGCTTTATACATCATTAGTAAGGCCTCACCTAGATTATGCAGCTCAGTTATGATCTCCATATTACAGAATGGACATAAATTCGTTAGAAAACATTCAGCGTAGGATGACTAAATTAATACATAGCATTAGAAATCTTCCTTATGAAGGAAGATTGAAGACTCTTAAGTTACATTCACTTGTTAGACGAAGAATGAGGGGAGACCTGATCGAAGTGTATAAGTGGAAGATAGGTATTAATAAAGGGGGATATTAATAAGGTCTTGAGGATGTCTCTCCAAGAGAGAACCCGCAGTAATGGATTTAAATTAGATAAGTTTAGATTTAGAAAGGACATAGGAAAGTATTGGTTTGGAAATAGGGTAGTTGATGAGTGGAACAGTCTGCCTAGTTGGGTTATTGAGGCTGGGACTTTGGGTAGTTTCAAATTTAGGTTGGATAAGTACATGAGTGGGAGGGGTTGAATTTGAGTGGGACTTTCACATCAGAGCTTATTTCTTGGGTAGCATTGAAAATTGGGTTGGGCAAATGTTTTGTTAATGGGATGAATTGTAAAGGACCTGCCTAGTATGGGCCAACAGGCCTCCTGCAGTGTTCCTCCTTTCTTATGTTCTTATGTTCTTATGTACAGCCACTGAAGAATCAGATTTTACCCCTAAAGTGTTAAGTGTCTTGCAGTCATTCTCACACCAGCTCCACTAATAACTTTATGATACCGAGATACTCAGGCTGCCTGGAGCAAGCGGCCATCGCTTGCTCCAGGCAGATTCCGTTGTATGTAGGTGAGTGATATACCTGAAGGCAGATGGCATCCTTTATCTAGTGTAAATAAATGTTGAGAGTGCAGTCATTTATGCACGATGTTGCAGTCACCATAACACAACAGTTTACAAAACACATTCTTCTGTGGTATGTGGTATGAAAACATTGTTTATATCTTGCACAGATTCTGCTCCATAAGGTACTCTACCTTCTAGGTGACTACCTTCTAGGTAGTCACCCAGGAGGTGTAGTGAAACCAGACTCTTAGTGCGCAGTTTGGCCAGGAGGCCACGGTGCTGTACTCGCTCCAAGACACCCACAGTGTTGCGTGATTATGTATAAGTCAGCATGTTGAATCATATATATATATATATATATATATATATATATATATATATATATATATATATATGTGGGTGTGTGTGTGTGTGTGTGTGTGTGTGTGTGTGTGTGTGTGTGTGTGTGTGTGTGTGTGTGTGTGTGCGTGGGTGTGTGAACATTCTCGCACATATCATCATGCATGACCATGTGTCACGTATGTATGAACATGTTATGTGTCGTCATGCTTGTGTCATGCATGTGTAATTATGTATGTGTATGTATATGCGATCATGTATGCGTGAGCATGTGTTATTATGTAAGAATGAGCAAGTGTTATTATGTAGGTGTGAGCATGTGTGATCTTATATGTGTGAATATGTGCGATCATTTGTGATTATGTATATACGGGCGTGTGTGAGCATGTATATACAAGCATATATATATGAAAGCTGTTAATTACTGGTACTAACAATTGTGAAAGGTGTTTCTTGATCAGTTTGGCTTAATTTTATTATGGTGTGGGAGAGAGAAGGATTTTATGGTTGGTGTTATTCTTGAAGCTGTTTTCTTGGTGTTATTTATTGTTATAATTTTTCCTCTATTGCTGTTATGTATAGCCTCTGATATTTTCGTTATTGTTGTTATAAATTTTCCTTATTGCTGTTTTTATGTAGAGCCTTTGATGTTATTGTAATTTGTTGCTGTTACCGATATTGTTATTTGTTGATTTTCCTGTTATTGACGCCGCTGTTATTTGCTACTTTTTTTGCGTGTTGTTTTTGATGTTTGTCCTGTTGTTGCCCAAGCCATTTTTTTATAAGGATAAATAAAATGCAGTATTTTCTTTTGCATTCCCGACGCTCTGCTCGTGCCTCCAGCTCTGCGACACAGATCTCATGCTAATCTTTTCTCTGCTGCTAAAATATTACATTTTTCCCCTTTTGAATAAAAACTAAAGAAATGAAACAGAGGGAGATACTGAAAGAGTATTAGAGAAAGGGAGGGAGGAGAAAGAAAAAAAATGAACGTACAAAACTGGGAGGGAGTAAGTACATAGGAAAGGCAGATGGTCTTGGTGTGGACTGCCAGGATTTTTATTGTCTGCCCAAGACAAACTACAATTTGGCTACCACTACAGAGAGAGAGAGAGAGAGAGAGAGAGAGAGAGAGATAAGGGGAGGGAGTTAGAGAGGGAGAGAGAGAGAGAAGGAGAAATAAAGTAAATTACAAGCTCATTCCTCGAACGTCGTGTAATGAGTTTTCCGTCCCGTCTCCGGCACAACACTGTATCAATATCTCGTCTTGACAAGGAAGGCATTAGCCAACTCCTTCCCAACCTGCCGAAGAAAGAGAGGCACTCTTCCAGGCGCACGCAATGCCATCAAAAAGCGCTCCAGCACATCTTTTCCCCGCTGGTAACTTTAGTTAGGAGCCTTTCCAGACCTGGCCAAGAATCTCGACCTTGAGAGCACCCCTGATTTTCCAGACCACGTTCTTCGTGGATCTGTTGTAAAGCTGACTTTTCAGAGTCCTGGAACGATTCTTACAGAGACTGCTCCAGTGAAACACTCCGTTTTTACATGCGAACTCCCTTTACAGCCTTTCGTAATCTGTGAAGGTTCTGTTCTCTAATTCAGCCCTTTAGGATATTGTGTTAACTTGTAAAGCTAATCTTGATTCTTGAAAATTTCTCACAGTAGTTTCTATATTTAGCTCTCCTGGAAAGCTGTCCATGACCAGTAGCAGTTATAGGCCCAGGTTCTCTGGCAGAGAGCTCCATCAGTAAACCGTGGTACATTATTATAAAGTTTTCCGGAATCCACGTGTTTAGTAAATCAAAAATATTCAAGCTACCTCTTTACAGTCTTAGAGCACTACTGTCAGGTGTGCCTTTATGTATATGAAGCTGAAAACTTGTCACTACGTCTTCTGTTAGGTTCTTTGTTGTTATGGAGTGGGCAGGAAAGACAGCAGAAAGCCTCTGTCCAACAAGCACCATGAAAAGTTTTCATATTTCTTAGGGTAATTATAATTGCCCACGCTATTGACAAAATTACAACAAAAAATTGAGTGTCAGTGTTACAACTTTTCCATTATCGTCATATTCATGGTTAAGTCCTCAACTGGTCAGGGTTATGCGGAGTTTTCGGGAGTGGGCGGTAATAAGGTTCGATCCGAGAAAGGGAGAATAATATAAATTGATGGATGAAGAGCCCTTGAATGAACAGTTTTCACGGCTCTCTCCATTGACATTTTTCCAGGCAACAAGTTTTTTTGTAAGGCGGGTAATAGACACTGAAAACCAGTACGAATTTTGAAATAGGAAATCCTGTTTTACAAATTTTCTGGTGGTATATGCTCGCTTATCCTCCCAGTGGTGGTGTCCGCTTTGTGACATCATCTTGAACTGCTAGAATGCATTTGATACAGTACGATATCAGTTACCTTACGACGACGTTTCGGTCCGACCTGGACCATTAAATAGTTGAAGGGAGGGAGCTAGAATATATAGGGTTGGCGGGGGTCGGGAGTTGTCCAAGCCGGATCAAAGCGTCGTCACAAGTTTTAGTCTCCTAGATGTGGGTTATTTGTGTATTATTCCAGCCACGGTGCTGTTCCTTTTTATTTTTTCGATACCAGACATAAGTCCATAAAGTAGATGATCAGGTAGTAGTGCAAGGCAGAGTGCTCCAGTGGGTCAGGAAGCACCTAAATGACAGAAGACAGAGTAACAGAAAGTCATCAGAATTAGCGAAAGTAACGGGTGGAGATTTGAGTCCTATATCACTGTTAATGGATGGTGGAAATGTTATGAATAAGAACAAATGATATTAATCAACTACAGTGAGAGCTCAATAGACGATAGATGTGGTCAAACGCGTGGCTTCGCGATCATGCGAATTAGAAGTGAAGACAGACCAGACACGGAATACTGCATGGGAGGAGAGAAGCTACAAATATCATAGTTAAAAAACCTGGCAGCGAATATAACACTAATATCGCGATAAATAAACACAAACCGTATAACGTCAGCGGCATACGCAACAGTGGCACACGTAATTGAGAACCTCACGTTTACCAGTCACTGAGTATGAGGCCCCAGCTTGGAGCCCACAACTGGTCAGGCACATGAAACTGAAAAAAAAGGCTTGCAACCAGGCTAGTACCAAAACTGAGAGGAATTCAATATGAAAAGAGGAAAGAACTGAACCTGACGACCTTACAGAGAACAAGAGAGGACATAATTACTGTGTGCAAATTCTTAAGTGGAACTAATAGGGTTGATAGGGAAACTGTTTGAATTAAGAGGACCACGATCAAGGGGACACAAGTGGAAGCTCAAAATACAGATGAGCCATAAGAATATAAAGTATTTCTTTAGTCTCAGGGTGGTTGAGAAAAGTGGAATGACTTGGATGAAGTACTGGTGAAGGCAAACTTATAATATGATAAGGATCAAGATGACAGAAGTCAATGATGCCCATCAGAATGGTCTAGGAGAAGGGCCAGGAGCTAAGCATCGACCCCAGCAAACACAAGTCTGTGTACACACACACACACACACTCACATGTGATAAGCACATCAGTAAGAGAGCTCCGACAAATTATTTAATACTGGAACTGACTGGAAAATATTTTCCAGGTCTCACAGAAATATGAAGGGAGTGATTCCCTGGTCAGTGGCTTTAGAAATCGGCTGGTCTCCTTTGAATATTCACTGCTGGAAAGTTTTTTTTCGCATGTACCTTGTATAGTTGCTCACAAAGAAAAAGCCTTATCCCCTTCCCCTCCTGTCCCCTCCTCTCCCCTCCCCTCTCCCCTCCCCTCTCCTCTCCCCTCCCCTCTCCCCTCCCCTATCCCCTCCCCTCTCCCCTTACCTATCCCCTCCCCTCTCCTCTATGTACACACTCAGACAAATCTTCAACTGGGAGAACATAAACACTGTGTTCCCTCAACACCCAGCTGTTTTAACTTTCGACGTTTAAATAATGAAATATTACAAGGGCCCCAATGGAAATAAGTCACTGTGTCTGTCCTTTTTTTTGGGGTTATCCTAGGTAATTTACACTATGTACGATATTTGTACTTATGTGTATCAGTGCCTAAATAAACTTACCTACGTACTAACCTACTTATTTATTTAACACCGAGAAACGATAAATATCGAATATTCTCTCTACAGTCTGGTAGAGCGTAAATCATTGCATATCGGCCGTCACAGGAAGATAATATAAAAATTGAATCGCCTCAAAGAGAAACCTTAACTAGGTAAATACATACAATCCCGACTTTTTGGCATCGTCATCCCTATTGACCTCTTACGTGAGGGTCAAATTTCCATAAAGCGTCAGACAAAAGTAAACTTTTCTATTATCAGTGATTGAGGTTTTAAACGAGTTTAAGGGAAACGTTTTTTTTAGGGCTTTTGGGACATTTCTAGTCGAAAAACAGTGTCTGGGAAGATAATCCCTAGAACTTCTAACGGATAACAGACTACGTTTCGCGCTGGGTACAGTTTTATCGTGACCTGTTAACACTACAGCGAGCGAAACGTTATCTTCATAAAAGCTTAAGACATCTTGGGAATTTTTTTTGTTAATATATTTTCAAGACGTATTAAGAAACGTTTTCATGACTTGAAAAGTGATATCTAGCAGGGAGAGGGGAAACGCTGCGAAAATTCGAAACGTTTAGGGAAAATTTCCTTAATTTCCCAAGGAAACTTAAAGATTTATTTGCATATTTTTCGAGATGTTTTTAGCCAGGATTTCCAAGACTTTAATCACATCAACAAACTCTTAAGATAAACATTTTTCACTTCATTCAAAACATTAAACATTTTTCTCAAATCTCCCTGAAAGAAAAAATCAATAGATAAATAAGGATATGAATTTTATTTTTGGTTTTTAATTTCAATCATTTTAAGAGCTAAACCCATGTGGGTCAATCAGCGCAAGACGTGGTGGAGGCTTGATCCTCCGTCTGCTGAGCGCCAGACAGACGCGCTTACCATTTGTACTCGCCCATATTTACTTTATTTCTGTAAGTGGCCGCCAGGGGTCTCGTGTAAACAGTCAGGGAAGAGCATTGGAAATTTTTGAGAAAGTTTGATTTAAAAAATTACGATAATTTGTGTTTCTACGCAGTCTAAAGTTCGTTTTCGTTATTTATATCTAGCGGAAT
>NC_091369.1:11498568-11548568 GCF_038502225.1 Cherax quadricarinatus
AGGAAGTGGAGCTACTCTCCTGGATCAAACCTGATTGCCTTCATTCCACGACAGTTATATGACTCGTATAGGTTTAGCGCTTCCCCAGGAATGTAATAATAATAATAATAATATCCATGTCAGTGTGTGCCATTATCCAGGTGGATGCAGTTGAGTAGTTGATATTTAGCTGCTGGGCTCACCTTACTCTGCACTTGATGTTTCAAACACTTCCGACATTTATTTGCGGAGTGAACAAGGTCCCAGGACAGAAATGTTTCCACAGTAAAATGCTACAATTGTTTGTTCAGGTGTGTCTTAAACCACAACTTGTCGGTATATATTATATACCAAGTATTCACCATAGCTTGGTATAGTTGAGCTCTGTCGACAATATCCTCATTCATCACACCCAGAAAGCTCAACATTGATACCTTAAACAGAAAGATGGACGTGGAGCTCGAAAAGTGGTACGTAAATTGACAGTCCGGCGCTCTACTGTCTGGGTCACCCGAGCTTCCAATAGGAAGGATCCATCAGAAGCACCAGCTGTAACCCAAGTGAACGCCTTCGTTCAGCCCATCTGTTTATTATAATTTAATCTTAGTTCTTTGATGCCTTACATTAGTAATACATTCATGGGTCATACAGCATCTGTGAAGGGCGTCAAGGAAGGGAAGCGTACGTCCAATTATTTACTTCAAGAGCCCCTCACCGACATCAATGACACACGTCTTGAATTCAAAGTTTGTCGGAAACCAAATAATCAGAGTAGTTTCAATCGCTTCGTGTCGACCTCGAAAACTACCAGCAACCAACAACGACCTGTATTTTTTCCTTGCCATCAGCAAAAGCAGCAAGAAGGGCAATCACAACAACAACTGCAGCAAGAAGGGCAATCACAACAACAACAACAGCAAGAACTACAACTACACCAACAGTTACTACTACAGCAGCAAAAAAATTCTGCAACAACAACAACAAGAAACACATTATTGCACAATATGGAGGCTTCATTAAGCACACACACGAAGGAACTTCTAAATTACTCTGTCGCTATAATAAATATATCAACGTTTCTATATAGATTTAGCTTCAACTTTGGCCCGCCTGATGAGAGTCCGATTGTGTGGGCAAGGAACTAACTTTAGCAATTCAAACTTTCTTTAATTATTAGTGAAAGTTTTTCTCTTTTCTCACGGTGGACTATGTGAGGATATACCTCTTGCTTCTTGTATTGTTAAAATATTTCTCTCCTGCTCTCTTTATAATATTTACGAAGACCTGTTGTTAGCAAACTTATATTACCGTTAGTCAAGTCCGGAGTTCATCACCCTCACGGCCTCTTGATTGATAGCCTGGTTAGTCAAGCTGTTGGCGCTGGCAGTACACAATTGATCTAAGAGACTTGCCAGGTTCCCTCTTGAAGATAGCTAGGCTCCTGTTGGTAATTCGCCTTACGTATTTTTGTGTTGTCTTAGTGTACTCTGGCGCCTCTCCTTTTCATTGGAGGTAATTTGCACCGGCTACAGAGAGTTGTATTCTCGTAGGGAACTATTTACTTGTACAGATTTTTTTTCTCCTACGTTAGACGGATTACAGCTCAAAGGATTTCAGGCTTTCCCAATATTTTAGGTGTTTAAATTTATAGGAACAGTGAAAGCTATCTGTACACTCTCCAGATATGCAATTTCGCCTGTCTTTAACGGTGCTGTTAGTGTATAGCAATATTCTAGTCATTAGCAAATTGGCTTTAAGGAGTATCATCATTAGCTTGACAGCTTGGTAATTCTATTGGTATTGTTATGGTAAACAAATCATGGAACAGGCAGGGCTTGAACCTATGGCAATTGAGTCCTCAAATGGAACGGGTTAAAACTGCACCTGTTTCGTGGTTTGTCTGCAATCGTGTTATTACGATTTCGTGTGTTGTTGTTATGGTAGTTTTGCTGATATGGTAGACATGTTGCCAGCATGTTCATGGTAGTGTTGTTGCTTTCATCATGGTAAATCTGTCGCTATCATTATATTCCAGTCTGTGACCTGGGTTGGTAAGTGGTAGGTTATTAGTGATCACACTGGGTCCTGTTCAGTGATGAAGAGCAAGGGCGCTTTATGGACAATTATAAAACAATGTCAACATCCGTACTCCATAAAAATTTCATCATTCTACTAGGAAGGAAAAGTCTTGAGGAAAGTATGTTAGTTCCTTCAGGAGGAACTTCATCAGTTAAGCTCTGGTGATTATATGGGCCTGGCTGATCATGGCTGAGGTCAGGTTCAGAAGAGTAGAAAGTCATCGAAAATGGTAAAGTGTGAGACAGCGTAGTGGCTGACTGTATACGTACATAAGAGAGAGAGAGAGAGAGAGAGAGAGCAGGAGAAAGAGAAATAAAAGACATGGAGATGAGAATAGAGCATCATCATCTACACGACGAACATCCTCACACGACCAACATAAACTAACACCCACATACTTTATGCATACATAGCGACACTTCCAGGTAGGCAAGAGGAAAATAACATACCTGAGAAGGAAAGATAAGAGAAGGGATAAAAGAGGAGGCAACTAAAGCAAGAATGCAAAAGAAGAAGGGGAAGGTTCGGAAAAAAGGAGGAAAGGAAGGGTGGAGGGAGGAGGAGGAAGAAGAAGAGAGGGTAGGTACAGAAGAGGCCACAGTATGAGGGGAGAGGAGAATGGTAAAAGGAGAAGGAATACAAGAACTGGTGTTGTATGGATGAGCGCGGAGTAGGGATAGCTGGAGGAGGAGAGGAAGAAGAAACAAGAGATGTATTTGTGTGTGGACTAGAGGCTGTTAATGCATTATTTACGTACAAGTTGAAGCTTGGTTCGTAGCAAACTAGAGGCTGTTAATGCATTATTTACGTACAAGTTGAAGCTTGGTTCGTAGCAAACTCGGCTCACACAATGAGTGTCCGTGGTTCGATTCCCGGTACGGGTGGAAATACTGGGCGTGTTTCCTTACACCTGCTGTCTTTTTTCACCTAGCAGCAAGTATGTCCCAGTGTATTATTCGACTGGTGTGGATCGCATCCTTGGGAACAAGGTTAACCTAAGTTGCCTGAAGTGCTCTGCATAATCAGGGGCTTTCTATATAATATGTCATTAATGTCAGCCAAGGTCTGTATAAGTTGTATCATCTACTTGTAGGAATAAAGATTATTATTATTAATACTTGAGTCCTGGAGATGGGAAGGAGGGGTGTTAATGTTCAAGCTTTATAACTAGTGTAAGCTCGCCTCTGACAAGACAGTGATGGAGTGAATGATGATGAAAGTTTTGCTTTTTTGGGCCAACTTGCCTTGGTGGGAAACGGCCGATGTGTTAATAAAAAATAAATATTATTATTATTATTACCTGTCTAAGTTTCGAACGTCGTTTCTTGGGCCATTTGATGTACCTTTAATTTTAACTTTTTATCTTTTGGTCGTCTGACGGAAACATAAGACTGGCTCTGGAAGCCACGTGTGGATTCATATATCTTGAAGTAACTAGTACTAAGTCTTTGATTAAGAGGCCTTCAGCAGCATCAAAGCGACTCTTCCCTTCCCTTGAAGAATATAAGAACTGAAGATAAATCTGAGTAAGCACTTGATGGACCCTCCCTGCAGTGCTGATGACTTGCTCTAGTGTTGCAGTTTGATGTCGTTCGCAAACATTGACACGACGGAGTCTTACTTTCCTAAGTAAATCATTTAAATCTTTGTTGTATGAGGCTTCAAAAAAAGCTTTACTGAGTTATAAAGAAAAAATCTGTGAATTACGTATAAAATCGGTGCTGGCAGGTAAAGAGTGAAGTGCACAAGCAAGAGGTCACTTAACCCCAACAGTTCACCTTACTTCATCTGAGCGCAGCACCTAATGTAATTTTCCATGAAGTCATTGTTATAATAAATACTTATACTGTTTTGTGTCTTCATCCGTAGCATTGCAAGCACGGGAATTTATTTTGATGTCCAACACTTCTTTTATTTATTCTAATATATATATATATATATATATATATATATATATATATATATATATATATATATATATATATATATATATATATATATATATAAATGTATGCTAATCATAAGAAAGAGATCCGTGTCATTTATTTTCCCCTGATAAGAGAAGACCAATAACCCAATCATAACACTCTTTAGGGCACTTGTTCTCACTGTCCTATAAATTACTTCACACTAACAATCCCTTTTACGACAGACGTAATTACAGATATTGAGGATGTGCAGAGAACTGGCAGTGTTCCTATACACAAATAACCCCCACATACAAGAGAGGAGCTTACGACGACGTTTCGGTCCGACTTGGACTGTTTACAAAAGCCATTTACAAAGTATATATGCAGTCAAACATTTAAGTTACTTGGAAACCCTGTAGCTTTATAAAGTGTTTTCTGGACAACAAATGAGAAAGATGCTTCATAAGATATAATGGAAAACTCTGTAGCTTTTGTGTCCCAAATCTGTACACCAGAAGATATCAGAAACATGGCTGGAACAAGTGTAGAAGCCTTCAAGAGGAAACTGGACGAGTATCTTCACCAGGTGCCAGATCAACCAGGCTGCGATGGATATGTGGGGCAGCGGGCCTCCAGCAGCAATAGCCTGGTTGACCAGGCAAGTACCAGACGAGCCTGGCCAATGACCGGGATCAGAGAGTCCATAAACTCTCGAAACTCTTCAAAGGTATATCAAAGGTAAAGGTACCAGAATTGCTCCCTACAAGAACAAGAACCTCGGCAGACGGTGCAAAATACTGCCGATGACAATGAGATGTACTGAGTACACTTAAGAGATAGCTCAGTAAGTAGCAAGGGAACAACGCTTTAAAACACCCTTCCTACACACATAAGGGGAGTTACCCCTGGCTGTTTTTAAAACTAAACTTGGCAAGTTCGTCAAACCAGTTCCTGATCTGCCATGCACTTAAGAGATAGCTCAGTAAGTAGCAAGGGAACAGCGCTTTAAAACACCCTTCCTACACACATAAGGGGAGTTAAACCATACCCCCGGCCGGGATTGAACCCGCGGGTTCAATCCCGGCCGGGGGTATGGTTTATTTCCAATCGTGTCATTACGATTTCTTGAGTCATAAGGGGAGTTACCCCTGGCTGTTTTTAAAACTAAACTTGGCAAGTTCGTCAAACCAGTTCCTGATCTGCCATGCTGTAGTGCATACGTTGGACTGCGTTGATCAAGTCATCAACCAGGAAGCTTGATCAGGGACCGGCCAGCAACTCCCATAGTCAGGCAAACAAAACGCGTTGGTTCACCCGGTTATAAAAGCATGATAACAGACGATGGAATTTTTGAGGAACATATTCCTACTGACCAGTTGCTGTTGCAGGGATACAAAGCCATTAATAATTTTTCAGTGAAAGTTAACTTAGCTCAAATTAAAAAAGTCCATGGTAAAACAAACAACAATTTCAAAATGCAATTTTAAGACTATTTTTCATGGATAACAGAGCGAATATTTCACCGTCAACAATATTTTTTTAGAGCAACAATATCAACAACAACAACAGCAACATCAGCTGCAAACCAGGAGCAAAAGCAGTAGCAGCAGCAACAGCAATGAGAGTAGAAACATCAAGAGTATCGGTATTAACATCAAGAGCAACAACAATAGCAATAGCAACAACAGTAGTAGTAGCAACAACAGCAGCAGCATTAGTAGTTGCAACGAGACCAGCTACTACTAAACATCAGCATAACAGCAACAGCATCTGAAGTAATAGCAGCAGCAACAACAGCAGTAGCAACAGTGCTGACTACATCTGGGCACTGTAGCAAAGACACCAGTAGTGTAAGTTAACGAGAGTTCACCGCTCTCCTAGAAGCAAGTACTCCTTACACTCGTCTAAATATTTTGTTGATGCATCCAAGCCGTATTAAATGTTTTGCTTTGTGATTAATATACAATTCCTGGACGACTTTGCGGGTTTCTAGCCTCCAGGAATATATAATAAGCTTGGATTTGTTTGTGTACTCACATAATTCATCTAGTTGTGGCTGCAGGGCTCCTGGCCGCACCTGTTTACTGGTTGCTACTAGGTCCACTCTCTCTCCCTGCTCCGTGAACTTTATCATACTTCTTGTTAAAGCTATGTATGGATCCTGCCTCCACTACATCACTTTCCAGACTATTCCACTTTCTGATAACTCTATGACGGAAGAAATACTTCTAACATCCCTGTGATTCATCTGAGTCTTCACCTTCCATCTCTAGAACATCCTGTCTTCGTCCACCCTGTCAGTTCCTCACAGTATTTTATATATAGTTATCATGTCCCCCCCCTATCCCTCCTGTCCTTCAGTGTCATCAGGTCGATTTCCCTTAACCTCTCCTCGTAGGACATGCCTCTTAGCTCCGGGACTAGTCTTGTGTATGTGTGTTTTAGTTACCAGTTGTCAAAGGCATTCGTCGATAAAAACTTGGCCTGTGTGTGTATGTGTGTGTATGTGTGTGTATGTGTGTGTATGTGTGTGTGTGTGTGTGTGTGTGTGTGTGTGTGTGTGTGTGTGTGTGTGTGTGTGTGTGTGTGTGTGTGTGTGAGAGAGAGAGAGAGAGAGAGAGAGAGTTTCCCCCCTTCCATTGGATTAATGTTAAGCTGGTAAGCAGCATTTTGTACAATGCTTCCAATAATTTTGCTTATGCTCGGTCGCAGTCCGATATTTTTGTGTTGGTGGTCATATATAAGAGTTAAAACAACACCTGCTTCACGCCTGGTCTTTTTTTTTATTAATACTTGGTTGTGTGTAGCATGCTAAGCACACCATGTGTGTGCGTGTACGTGCGTGTATACATAAATACCTCTGTTTATATTTGTGTACTTACATACTTTCACACATATTGTACATACATACATTCATACAAACACAGCGCGCATATATATATATATATATATATATATATATATATATATATATATATATATATATATATAATATATATATATATATATATAGGTAGGAGAAGAAAATATTCAAACAGCTCCGGGGAGAACCTTGAGTTTTCTCTGAGGTACGTTTATTGTCTTCTTTGAGGATGAGGGTCCCCATTCCAGCCATAGAGGTGGTACTTCCCTATATATAAATATAAATATATATATATATATATATATATATATATATATATATATATATATATATATATATATATATATATATATATATATATATATATTGTGTTTGTGTTTGCATAATATTTTGTGTTTACATTTGATTCTAGTGTAATCGTGTATGTGTAGCAGTGTGCTCAGGATAAAGCCTGACAATTAAGTCTTACTTCCGTCTTCCCTAGAAGTCCTCAAGACTGGTGGCCAAGTTCTTAAATAAGAAGCACACTATATATTCAGTAATGGGTCATCTTATCTTTGGAGCCAATGTCAGGAAGCACTTGTTCTGTTTCCTGACGTATAAAGCAACAATATATGCACAGTTTGTATGTATTCTTATAACCGAAGGATGTTTCCGGGGGTCAGCGCCCCCGGGGCCTGGTCCTAGGCCAGGCCTCCATTAGGATCAAGTCCTCATAAACCAGGCTGGTTGTGCTGGCTGCATGCAGTACATCGTATGAACCACAGCCCGGCTGGTCAGAAACTGATTTGAGAAACTTGTCCAGTTTCTTCTTGAAGACACCCAGAGGTTTGTTAGTAATTTCTCTTGTGCACGAAGAGAGTGCGTTGAAAAGTCGTGGGCCTCTGACACTCACCGAGTTCTCTCTTAGTGTACTCTTTGCGCCCCTGCTTCTTAGTGGGGGTATTTTGCACCGTTTGCCAAGTCTCTTGTCATAAGGAGTGATTTCAGTGTTCAGGTTTGGAACTAGACCCTCCAGGATTTTCCAGGTGTAAGTTATTATGTACCTTTCTCTCCTACGTTCCAAAGAATACAGTTGAAGGGACTTAATGCATCGCCAGTAGTTCAAATGCATGATTGAGTGTATACGAGCGGTGAAAGTTCTCTGTACATTTACCAGCTCTGTAGTCTCGCCTTCTTTGAAGAGTCCGTCAGTATACAACGTCAGTATAATGTATGTGTTCTAATAGGAGCAGTGCATGTACACGTGGAGGGATATAAAGTACACCCCAGGTTATGTACACTTAGATCACTTGCTCCAGATACTCCCATATTTGGGATTAAAATATTTTCACTTGGTGAACAGGTGACGTGCAACCTTAATATTAAAACCCTCGTGTGTTGATAGCCTTTCAGCCCAATTAACCAGACAACCAATATACATACACCGCGAGGTATCTGTGTGTGTGTGTGTGTACACAGAAAATTTACTTTAATCCTTATCTTAATATTCTTGACTGGTAGTGAATAGGTGACGTGCATTCTTAATGACTCTATGAGCACTCGACAGCCTTTAACCACAATTAACCAACCAAAGCGAGCTTAAAGCTGTTCTTATCTACAACTTGCACAAAACTTAAGATGCATGTCATACCCTCACACAAAGCTAACCTGGCATTATACTACTTATTTCTATTTTATACGAGACAGTTTAAAAAAAATAAAAATTTTTAAACTTTACTTTCAACGAACATCACAAAATACATTTTCAGACCTTGTATAATACCAACTTTACAAGAAAAGTCATATCTGGACCTCACAGAAATAACGTTTCACACAATATATCAAAAATGATGGGCTGGAGAGTGAACACTTCTGATATTCAGTTTTTCTGGAAAAGAAATATTTTTCCATGCCTGGTTACTGCAACAAGAACTGTATTACGGCATGGATAACAAGAACTAAGTGTTACATCAAGGATAACAAGAACTGGGTGTTACATCAAGGATAACAAGAACTGGGTGTTCCACCATGGATAACAAGAACTGGGTGTTCCACAATGGATAAGAACTGGGTGTTCCACCAAGGATAATAAGAACTGGGTGTTCCACCAAGAATAACAAGAATTGGGTGTTCCACCATGGCACCATAAGAGCTGGGTGTTCTACTGTGGTACCACAAGAGCTGAATGTTCCACCATGGTGCAATAAGAACTGAGTGTTAAACTATGGGATAACAAAAGCTGGGTGTTCCACCATGGATAACAAGACCTGGGAGTTCCACCATAAGTGGTGGAAGCAGATGGTAATATCATCAGCAGATAGTAACAGTAGCATTACTGCCAAAAGGTAGTAGTGATATTAGTAATATTAGCTGAGTACAAGATTAGTGACAGAAGATGGTAATAGTGGCAGATAACGATAGCAGTAATAGTAGAAGAAAGTAATAATAGTAGCAGTAGCAGTTGCAGGAGTGATGGAAGTAGTGAGAGTATAACTTTATTCTGCATTTGTAAACTCTTTAAATTTTCAGGCACGTTTTTATCAGTATTGCAAGGTGGAGTGTGGATCTTTTGTTTTCTGCTGTTGAGTGGTGGGAAGGAGAGTGCCCTCTGCTTTTCTAAACTGACCTCTTATGTCCAAATAAAATGTGCAGCAATATCAGGAAAAGTAGCTTAGTGTCCCTGCGGGTAATCATGGTAGGTCTTTTGTAATTAGTTTTTCAATGTTCTCTCTCTCTCTCTCTCTCTCTCTCTCTCTCTATATATATATATATATATATATATATATATATATATATATATATATTTTATTTAAAGACAAAATACATTGACAAAACATTCACAAAAATATGATACAAAGTAAAACAACATAGGTAACTCAGAGCTACATCTCGAATACTTCGTCCAGCTCCCCTGCGGTGGGCCGCGTGCCCAGAATGCTGCAGGCATTTCCTCTCTGGATCGCAACACTGAGTCTCTGAAAGAGGAAGCTGGTCGCCCTGTGGTCCTTGGTTTCTATGATGAGCTTTTCACCCAGCTCTTTGAGGAACTTTAGAGCACACTTGCCCCATGCTCCAAGGGTCTCCGACCCTATTGGAATGAAGTTATAGCAAGGGGGAAGGTCTTCATATTTTCGGATCTTCTGGGTCTCCCTGTGGCTGGCAGCTCCACCCCCTTCCACTACAGAGTATGGCAAGTAGGTGTCTGCCAATGTGGCAGCACAGGTGTAGTCCCAGGCAATCTGCTTTCCATCCTTCCAGGGTAGCATAGTGGCTCCATCAGGACGCTTTTGACTTCCATCAGACCTCTGTACTTGGGGTTCCCGTTGAGCTGGGCAACGGGCTGTGGCGAGGCTTCTCTTTATTATGTCATTGATCTCCTCATGTCTGGCATACTTCCCTTCTGCTGTGTGGCACACGAGACCATGGAGTCCGAATTGATCAGCTGTCGCCCTGCCGCAAATACACCTATGTTCGGTGAGGATGGGGGCGGCTAGGCGAAGAGCAACACCAATCCGAATGGCCTGTGGGTCGAGACGGGTGCCCAGGGAGGAATTGGGAACAGCTAACAGGAAATCTCCTGAGTGTGGTGCCTTCACTGCCAGGAGACGAGCTTTGTTCTTTCCTGAAGCATTGGAGAGCATTGTGTTGGCGATTTTTTCCATGATCGGTTTGTCCCAGTGGGACTGTTTGTGCTGTTTGGGAGGAGCTGGTCTACTGGAGGAGTCTGTAAGGGTGTCCCACCGAATTGCTGCTTCAGTAAACCTGGGGTCTTGAGCTCCTACCAAGTCTCTCATATATATATATATATATATGTGTGTGTGTGTGTGTGTGTGTGTGTGTGTGTGTGTGTGTGTGTGTGTGTGTGTACTCACCTAGTTGTACTCACCTAGTTGAGGTTGCAGGGGTCGAGTCCAAGCTCCTGGCCCCGCCTCTTCACTGGTCGCTACTAGGTCACTCTCCCTGAACCATGAGCTTTATCGTACCTCTGCTTAAAGCTATGTATGGATCCTGTCTCCACTACATCGCTTCCCAAACTATTCCACTTCCTGACTACTCTGTGGCTGAAGAAATTCTTCCTAACATCCCTTTGATTCATCTGTGTCTTCAGCTTCCAACTGTGTCCCCGTGTTGCCGTGTCCAGTCTCTGGAACATCCTGTCTTTGTCCACCTTGTCAATTCCTCTCAGTATTTTGTAAGTCGTTATCATGTCCCCCCTATCTCTCCTGTCCTCCAGTGTCGTCAGGTTGATTTCCCTTAACCTCTCCTCATAGGACATACCTCTTAACTCTGGGACTAGTCTTGTTGCAAACCTTTGCACTTTCTCTAGTTTCTTTACATGCTTGGCTAGGTGTGGGTTCCAAACTGGTGCCGCATACTCCAATATGGGCCTAACGTACACGGTGTACAGGGTCCTGAACGATTCCTTATTAAGATGTCGGAATGCTGTTCTGAGGTTTGCCAGGCGCCCATATGCTATTTGGTTGATGTGCGCTTCAGGAGATGTGCCTGGTGTTATACTCACCCCAAGATCTTTTTCCTTGAGTGATGTTTGTAGTCCCTGGCCCCCTAGACTGTACTCCGTCTGCGGTCTTCTTTGCCCTTCCCCAATCCTCATGACTTTGCACTTGGTGGGATTGAAATCCAGGAGCCAATTGCTGGACCAGGTCTGCAGCCTGTCCAGACCCCTTTGTATTTCTGCCTGGTCTTCGATCGAATGAACTCTTCTCATCAACTTCACGTCATTTGCAAACAGGGACACCTCGGAGTTTATTCCTTCCGTCATGTCGTTCACAAATACCAGAAACAGCACTGGTCCTAGGACTGACCCCTGTGGGACCCCGCTGGTCACAGGTGCCCACTCTGACACCTCGCCACGTACCATTACTCGCTGCTGTCTTCCTGACAAGTATTCCCTGATCCATTGCAGTGCCTTCCCTGTTATCCCTGCTTGGTCCTCCAGTTTTTGCACTAATCTCTTGTGTGGTACTGTGTCAAACGCCTTCTTGCAGTCCAAGAAAATGCAATCCACCCACCCCTCTCTCTTGTCTTACTGCTGTCACCATGTCATAGAACTCCAGTAGGTTTGTGACACAGGATTTCCCGTCTCTGAAACCATGTTGGCTGCTGGTGATGAGATCATTCCTTTCTAGATGTTCCACCATTCTTCTCCTGACAATCTTTTCCATGATTTTGCATGCTATACATGTCAGTGACACTGGTCTGTAGTTTAGTGCTTCATGTCTGTCTCCTTTTTTAAAGATTGGGACCACATTTGCTGTCTTCCATGCCTCAGGCAATCTCCCTGTTTCGATAGATGTATTGAATATTGTTGTTAGGGGTACACATAGCGCCTCTGCTCCCTCTCTCAGGACCCATGGAGAGATGTTATCTGGCCCCATTGCCTTTGAGGTATCTAGCTCACTCAGAAGCCTCTTCACTTCTTCCTCGGTTGTGTGTACTGTGTCCAGCACATGGTGGTGTACCCCCACCTCTCCGTCTTTCTGGAGCCCCTTCTGTCTCCTCTGTGAACACTTCTTTGAATCTCTTGTTGAGTTCCTCACATACTTCACTGTCATTTCTTGTTGTCTCTCCTCCTTCCTTCCTTAGCCTGATTACCTGGTCCTTGACGGTTGTTTTCTTCCTGATGTGGCTGTATAACAGCTTTGGGTCAGATTTGGCTTTTGCTGCTATGTCGTTTTCATATTGACGTTGGGCCGCCCTTCTTATCTGTGCATATTCGTTTCTGGCTCTACGACTGCTCTCCTTATTCTCCTGGGTCTTTTCCCTTCTATATTTCTTCCATTCCCTAGCACACTTGGTTTTTGCCTCCTTGCATCTTTGGGTGAACCATGGGCTCATCCTGGCTTTTCCATTATTCCTGTTACCCTTGGGTACAAACCTCTCCTCAGCCTCCTTGCACATATTCCATCATCTCATTAACTGGCTTCCCTGCTAGTTCTCTGTCCCACTGAACCTCATTCAGGAAGTTCCTCATTCCTGTGTAGTCCCCTTTCCTGTAGTTTGGTTTCATTTGTCCTGGCCTTCCTGCTTCCCCCTCCACTTGTAGCTCTACTGTGTATTCGAAGCTCAAAACCACATGATCGCTGGCCCCAAGGGGTCTTTCATATGTGATGTCCTCAATATCTGCACTACTCAAGGTGAATACTAAGTCCAGTCTTGCTGGTTCATCCTCTCCTCTCTCTCTCTTGTAGTGTCCCTTACGTGTTGGTACATGAAGTTTTCCAGTACCACCTCCATCATCTTAGCCCTCCATGTATCTTGGCCCCCATGTGGCTCCAAGTTCTCCCATTCGATCTCCTTGTGGTTAAAGTCGCCCATGATCAGGAGCTTTGCCCTGCACGCATGAGCTCTTCTCGCCACTGCAGCCAGTGTGTCAACCATCGCTCTATTGCTCTCGTCATACTCTTGCCTTGGCCTCCTGCTGTTCTGTGGTGGGTTATACATCACTGCAATTATCACCTTGGGACCACCAGAGTGAAGCGTTCCCGCTATGTAATCACTTTCTTCTCCACTGTCTCCTCTCTCCAGCTCATCAAAATTCCATCGGTGTTTGATCAGCAATGCCACTCCTCCACCCCACCCTGTTCCTTCTGTCTTTTCTCAGGATCTGGTATCCCGCTGGAAAGATGGCGTCTCTTATCATACCTGTAAGCTTGGTTTCTGTGATCGCTATGATGTCTGGTGATGCCTCTTTGACTCTTTCGTGCCACTCCTCCCACTTGTTTGTTATTCCATCAGCGTTTGTGTACCATACCTTCAGTTTCCTTTCCAACACTGTGGTTTGGGGGGCCTTTGGGGGTGGGAGACCTGGTAGCATACTGTGGGATTCTACGGTTGGGGGTTGGGTGGAAGCTGTGGGTATGGATTGTATTGTGTGTTGGGATGGTGTGATAGGTTGTGGGGTTCTGAGGATAGTTGTGTGTGTGCTTGCCCTTGCTGCTCTGTTCTGCTCTGACTGACCTCTGCTGGTTCCATCCTTGTCTCCTTTCCTAGCTCCTTTCGCTTTTTTGTCCTCTCCCTCAGCTGCTGTCTCTCTGTGTTCTGTCCTCTGTCTAGGAACACCTTGTACTCTTTCGAGCTTTTCAACCGTGGTTTCCCTTGAAGGATCCTGTTCTGCACTGTTTCTGTCCTGAGAATCAGCTTGATCGGTCGGTTTCTCCCCTTCAAGTACCCCCCTATTCTCTGAAAATTTACAATCTCATCCATGTATTCTCCCCATATTTCCGTGATGATTTTCTCAATCTCCTTTCTTTCTTCCTGCCGTCTTTCAGTGTGTGTCCTTTCCTCTCTCTCCCGAAGCCCATGGATAATCACTGATTTTGCCCTTTCCTTCTCCCATTGCCTCTCCCTTTGTGACTCTGGTTCCTGTCTGTATGTGGTCATTTTCTCCCTTGATTTTTCCAGTGGCTCTTGGTAGCATGGTTGTGCCTCAGCATTCGACCTATCTCCCTCTCCATCTGCACCCATCTGCTCTTCCCTTCCACTCCCTGGCCCTTCTTTGCAGGCTGATATGACCTTAGCATAATTCATATCTCCTTCCTTCCTGTTCAGCCTCTCATCTTCGTATGGTGTGTCTTCTCTGGTCACTGCCCCTGAGACTTGCTTCAGCCTGTTTACCTCAAATTCTAGGACCTTTACCCTGGCTACTGCAGTTTCGACTTGTGCCTCCCAATTCTTCGTTTCCTTCTCCAACCTCTTTTCCCATTTCACAGAGAGCTCTTTCTCCATTTTTTCAGAAAGCTCTCCTAATTTTCTCTCCCATTCTTGCTCTATCCTTTTCCACTGTTCCTCCATCCATTCCTCCCTACCAGTACCATTGTCATCTGATCCCTGATTCCTGCGAGTCCCAACCATTTTTTTTTTTTAGTGAAAGAGAGAGAGAAAGAGAAAAAGAAAAAGGGGGAGAGAGTGAGAGATAGGGAGAGAGAGAAGGGGAGCCTAGAAGAAGGGGAAAAGAAGGGAAAAAGGGGGAGAAAGTGAGAGAGAGGGAAAAGGTAAGAGAGAGGGGGGAGTGACAAGGGAAGAGAGAGAGAGATAAAAGAAGAGGAAGAGAGAGAGCAAGAGAGGAAGAGAGAGAGGGAGAGGGAGAGAGAGAGGAAGAGAGAGGAGAGGGAGAGAGAGAGGAAGAGAGAGGAGAGGGAGAGAGATGGGGGGGGGAAAGGAAGGGTTATAGGGTCACTTCACAGGAAGGTGTAAAATCCTGTATATGTGTGTGTGTCTGTATGTGTGTGTGTGTGTGTGTGTGTGTGTGTGTGTGTGTGTGTGTGTGTGTGTGTGTGTGTGTGTGTGTGTGTGTGTGTGCTACAGCTGTTCAAGTGCCTAACAGCAGAGCTGTCCTCACCTAGTGTGTGTGCATATGTTTATGTAAACAGTTCTTATTTCCCACGTATGTACTACATATGTATTGTATATGTACCCGATCTCTTGGTTCCCACTGTACTGTCTTATGCGTTTAAAATTACGTTCAAAAATAAATACACTAGGCTTCGCCTATATGCCGCTACCTCTAAATTCTATTAAATGCCAGTAAATGCTGCTTATTCTAATTCTGATAGCTCGAGGAGAGTGACCCCCAATTCCAGCTAGAGACAGGTACTATTGACCCCATGCAACTCAAACTAGGTGAATATTACTTGCGGCTGGCAGTGGAGTAACGTTGCGGGTCTGTCCTGTCCCAGAAGTTGAAGAAGTTTGATGCTTCTCGGTAATTTTTCCACTAACTTTTTGTATGCACTATAGTCTCTAGCTCTTCTAATTTTTTCACTCACTCACTGTATTTACTGACACATCTATACATATCTCTTATCTCCCTATACATATCTCTTATCGCACTTATTCTTCAAAATACCCCACTGCGTTATTATGGCAACGCTATTTAGGCCTGACACAACCGTTCACCCTTCCAACGGCCCTCACTAAACACTCAGCCAATATTTCCTTTGTTTTCTTTTCTGTGATCACTTATATTTCCTTTTTTCGGGGCTTAAGTGATTATATGCACTCTTATGTGTGCACACGCCTATATCCCACACTCTATTCCTTATGGCACAGTCAGAAATTACCACCAAAACACGAGTTCAAACCGCGTGACTCCTCCACGAGTGTGTGTGTGTGTGTGTGTGTGTGTGTGTGTGTGATTTCCTGATTGGACACCTTTACAGGATACTTGCATTAGACACCTATACTGGGCTCTTTCACAGATCAGTTAGATTGTGACATTTTGGTGGCGATTTAGGCCTACGGAACGCTAGCATCACTAGCTTTTCATAAATAGACACAAATGCAGTAGAATGTAAACCTTTATTGACTACACAGAGCAGAGAGTACATGAGTATGTATAGTGTGGAGAGTCAGGTGGAGAATGTAGGGGAGGTTGGAGTCGCGACGGACCTGTCATGGGATGGTCAAGTTGCTATGTTGTTATATAGGATAACCATGAAAGAAAGTTTCCTGGCAAGGGGAAGTTCAGTTATTTTTCCATCGTGTCGGTATTTTATGCCATTTATCTCCATCAATAGCTTTGTTGACCGGATAGGCAACAAAGAAGTCTGGCTGCGAGGGCAGGAGTATCTTCGTAACTGGTAACAGGTAAAACACAGGGATTTGTTGAACGTTTTCGCTGGGTTTTACAAATGTTATTTTGCTTATGTACATTATTTTTATTGTTAAATTTTTCCTTAACATTTTTTCTGCTTTTTTTTTTTTGTTTTTTTTTGTTTTTTGTTTTTGTTTTTTCCTAGATGAGGCTTGTTTATAATACTATTTTGCTGGGTTTTCAAAATATTCGCTTTTTCCAAAGTAGCTTAACTTGTATATGCATTTTTCACGATGTGTTTTTCTTTTACGCAATATTAGTTTCAGATTTAGTTCTACATTGCTTAATACTAAGGTTATTGCAAATTTTGTAATGGAACTTTTGCCTTTTTTCAATAATTATTTGTACATTTATAACGAAGACACACGCAACGTACATGGAACTATAGGAGATGTTGTTCTGTTTTGTGTGGATGTCCGAAACGAGAGAAAGAGAGAGAGAGAGAGAGAGAGAGAGAGAGACAGATACAGTGTTGTATCGACGCCTCTCTGGCAAGACATTGATGGCGTGAATGAGAGTGGAAAGTGTTTCTCTTTTTTTGGGTCTTCTCACACACACACACACACACACACACACACATATATATATATATATATATATATATATATATATATATATATATATATATATATATATATATATATATATATATATATATATATATATATCGTGCCGAATAGGCAGAACTTGCGATCTTGGCTTAAATAGCAACGCTCATCTTGCCATATAGGACAAGTGAAAATTTGTGTATGCAATAATTTCGCCAAAATCATTCTGAACCTAACGAAAAAAATATATTTCACTGTGTTTGTTTAGTATTAAATTATTGTAAACAAATCTAAAATATATTTAGTTGGGTTAGGCTAAAATAAATTGAGCTTGTTATAATAAGGTTAGGTAAGTTTACTAAGTTCCTATTGGTGCAAAATTATAAATTTTTACATCAACATTAATGAAAAAAATATATCTTTGAACGTATAAGATAAAATTTTAGAAAGGACTTAATTTTAAATGAGTTCTTGCTAATTGACCAGTTTTCATATACGGCACGACATATATATATATATATATATATATATATATATATATATATATATATATATATATATATATATACATACATACATACATAAAATGTGTGTGTGTAAGAAAATAAAAGGGCCTTGTAATTAGGAAGGGAACAACCACATGTAGACAGAAACAGATGAGAATGATCTGTATATTTCAACATTGTTTACTGGTAGTGAACAGGTTATATACAACCCCTAAAACTACTGTTAGAGTCTTTAGGCTTTAAACCCAGCAAGCCAATGTAATTTCCTATATCCTGGTTGAGTAGTCCCCGCTTTGGAATCCTGGTGTAGAGATTACGTCTAAGAACATTTCTGTTCCAAGTTAAGGAAAAAATCTTTCCGAGGCAGTTTTACGTGCTTCTGTCGTCGTGATTCCCCAAATGACCCCAAGAGGTTATTCCGGGTCGAGCAGAGTCGTCCAGATCAGGTCACGAACGGCCCAGAGGATTGAGTGGGCGATTCGACTCCCCGCAAGATAGTTTTATTTAAGATGCGGAGCCCAAGAATTCTCACGTGAGATAATTTTGTGTAATTCCTGGAAAGTAAATGGTTGTCCCGGGGTCATCACGGGTTACGAGGTCACCTGACCTCACCTTGTTTTATGGGAAAATGTTTAGCAATCCTTTCTGGTATCTGGAGAGGCGAGGCACGCAAGTCGATCTAACAATTTACATAGTAATGGTGGAACATCGATGTCATTGCACAAGTTCCTGAGTGGGCAGGCTTCCAGAGGTAAGGGGAAAGGGGATTGGGAGGATTTCCTCTCAAGGGGTATGTCAGTAGTGGGTGGGGGAAGGAGTAAAGGAGAAGAGGATAAAATATGAAGGACTGTTTTCAGGGGAGAGTAAAGGTGAGAGAGTCAACGTTAGAAGATCACTTGCTACATATTGGTTTATTTTTGTTCACTGGGTTGCAAACTGTACGAGTAACGACAAAGGTTTTCACGAAGGAGATTGTAACTACAAAATTCTGTGGTGAAGGTTCTCCAGGAGTGAGCGTTCCGCTCTGCTTCATACATCCAATAGATTCAACACCGGCGGAGGTAGTATTCTCCAGCACTGGCGAAACCAGTTGTGGGACGAAGGAGATTGACTCTGCATAACACTGTGGCGAACGTTCGCCAGGGTTGAGCGTCTCGCCCGGCTGCATACACTTGATAGCCTCCACACACCAAGAGCGACATTCACCAAGTTTTGAGCCGCTGCCTGGAATATTTATGCTGAATTTTGGGAGGAGACAGTTTTCCGCTTAGTTGATGTCCTCTTGACATTTTTTTTAAATTCTGCCGTAAAGAAGTTCCGTAAAAGATTTTAAATGCGTTGTTTTACTTAGAACATTTACAAAGTTTCGTGTTAACATTCTCATGCTGCAATTTTGATGCTTACGAGTATACGATTAGAGAGCAATTAACGAACTTGTAGTTGTTCTCTTGTGAACAGTAGATCAGCACTTTGCTGTGTTCCTCGTCTCCTTTGTTCCTTGTCTTCTGTGTTGCTTGTCTCGTGTGCTCCTTGTCTTCTGTGTTGCTTGTCTCGTGTGCTCCTTGTCTTCTGCGTTGCTTGTCTCGTGTGCTCCTTGTCTCCTGTGTTCCTTGTCTCCTGTGTTCCTTGTCTCCTGTGTTCCTTATCTTCTGTGTTCCTTGTCTCCTGTGTTCCTTGTCTCCTGTGTTCCTTGTCTTCCGTGTTCCTTGTCTCCTGTGTTCCTTGTCTCCTGTTTTCCTTGTCTCCTGTGTTCCTTGTCTCCTGTGTTCCTTGTCTTCTGTGTTCCTTGTCTCCTGTGTTTCTTGTCTCTTGTGTTCCTTGTCTTCCGTGTTCCTTGTCTCCTGTGTTCCTTGTCTCCTGTGTTCCTTGTCTCCTGTGTTCCTTGTCTCCTGTGTTCCTTGTCTTCCGTGTTCCTTGTCTCCTGTGTTCCTTGTCTCCTGTGTTCCTTGTCTTCTGTGTTCCTTGTCTCCTGTGTTCCTTGTCTCCTGTGTTCCTTGTCTTCCGTGTTCCTTGTCTCCTGTGTTTTTTGTCTCCTGTGTTCCTTGTCTCCTGTATTCCTTGTCTCCTGTGTTCCTTGTCTCCTGTGTTCCTTGTCTCCTGTGTTCCTTGTCTCCTGTGTTCCTTGTCTTCTGTGTTCCTTGTCTCCTGTGTTTCTTGTCTCTTGTGTTCCTTGTCTTCCGTGTTCCTTGTCTCCTGTGTTCCTTGTCTCCTGTGTTCCTTGTATCCTGTGTTCCTTGTCTCCTGTGTTCCTTGTCTTCCGTGTTCCTTGTCTCCTGTGTTCCTTGTCTCCTGTGTTCCTTGTCTTCTGCGTTCCTTGTCTCCTGTGTTCCTTGTCTCCTGTGTTCCTTGTCTTCCGTGTTCCTTGTCTCCTGTGTTTTTTGTCTCCTGTGTTCCTTGTCTCCTGTGTTCCTTGTCTCCTGTGTTCCTTGTCTCCTGTGTTCCTTGTCTTCCGTATTCCTTGTCTCCTGTGTTCCTTGTCTCCTGTGTTCCTTGTCTCCTGTGTTCCTTGTCTCCTGTGTTCCTTGTCTCCTGTGTTCCTTGTCTTCTGTATTCCTTGTCTCCTGTATTCCTTGTCTCCTGTGTTCCTTGTCTCCTGTGTTCCTTGTCTCCTGTGTTCCTTGTCTCCTGTGTTCCTTGTCTTCTGTGTTCCTTGTCTCCTGTGTTCCTTGTCTCCTGTGTTCCTTGTCTCCTGTGTTCCTTGTCTTCTGTGTTCCTTGTCTCTTGTGTTCCTTGTCTCCTGTGTTCCTTGTCTCCTGTGTTCCTTGTCTTCTGTGTTCCTTGTCTATAGCAACAGTTTAGATGTATTGGTAGACTGTTGAAACTGACGAAATGTAAACGCTAGATCCGTATGAGTCATGTAGCTCCTGGGAAACGCTGGATCCTCCGTCATCCCAAAGGGGGGATATAGTATGTGTTAACCCTGGCTGTCGCGCTGGTTCCTTCCATCAACAGCGGTTCACTGCCATCTAGGTAAAACTTGCAGTTTTTCTCTCTTCTTGTGTACTACTATTACTGCTACTGCTACTACTACCACCTCTACAACTGCACTATACTACTGCTGCTAGTACCACCACCACCTTGTTACTGCTACGCCCACTTTTACTTCCTTTACTACTACTACCGCCACTTCTACATCCACCACCACCGCCGCCGCCATTACTATTACTCTCACCACTACTATTACCGCTATTACTACCACTTTCATCTTTCCATTCCTTACCGTATTATCTTCTGGCCTTCTCTAGTTTTCTCACCCCAGTTTTGACTTGACAATGGTCATCCTAGACCATTGTCAAGGCTCCTTTCTTGAGTGTTTTTTTTTTTTTGTGAATTCTTCCAGGCATGGTATTATGACTTTATTCTTTACTTTTTTTTTGTATTTTCATATTAACTGGGACTGAAAGTGTTGGCCATGCGTGTAGCAGGTCCAGCGCTCTAATCACTCACCCATAGATCAGTAAATTTGCTTATATCTTCTTGTTATTCCCTCGTCAAGGCCATTCATGTAAATTATGAACAACATTGGGCCTAAAACTGATCCTTGTAGAGCTCCATTCGTGACTTAAACTGGGGTCCACTATCACTTCACACCATAATAACTTATAATTATAACCATAATGTTTAAAGGGGAAACGGGTAAGCCAGGGAAAGGCCTTGGTCAGATGACCAGAAATCTTACCTAACCTAATCCAACGTCACACCATTTATGGCGACTCTTCTTTCTGTTGGTCAGCCATAACTCCATACATGATGGAGTTACGGCCGTACTATGAGCTGCCACCTTTCTTTAATAGTGTTTTGTTTGGTACTTTATCAGAAACTTTACTGAATTACAAATAAAAGAGTAAATCGCTGAATTAATGTGGCTTTAGGACGCTCATGTTGGTAATGATGATTTTTGTTTGTCTTCTCTAGGAGATGTGGTGGCAGGTGCTGTGGCTGGCGCTCCTACTGAGCCTCCTTCAGAGTAAGTCTTGTGCCTCGTCCTTGTTCCCCGGCACCCCTCCTCCGAGGCCGCCCACTCCTCCACCCCGCCCACCACCACACCGCTACCTGGACCACGCCCTCATCCATCCATCACCACCACTCCACCCTCACTCATCCAGTAACACCTTCCTCGACTTCTACGATGGTTTGGATGACCCTGGGGAGGCGTGGGAGGAGGACGAGTCGTGGTGGGACGGTGTTGAGGAAGTAATACTCACAAATAGCTTCAACGATGGATTCTCCTACGACGATCTCTACTACGATGATCTCTACGATATCAACTACACCTGCACTGACACAATGGAGTGTGACGAGTTTGACTCCTTCCCTCCACCTCCAGACTCCATCCTTACACTCCCTCCTCCCCCAGTCCCTCCCTTTCTCCAAGGTGCTATTGGCAGACTTCAGGAGGAGGGAAGGAAGAGGAAGAAACTGGAGCCACAGGAGGTGGGCAAGGAAGAAGAGGACGAAGAGGAGGGGAGAGAATGGGAAGAGGATCAGTGTTCCTTGTGTGAGTGGGCTAGCGGTGGTAACAACACCCTCAGTCTTCTGCCTCCAGTATCAGGTTCGTCTACAACTACATTCAGTTTGTTTCCTTCAGTCACCCTTTCGTCTATATTCAGTTTGTTTCCTTCAGTCACCCCTTACATCTATATTGGATTTGTTTCCTTCAGTCACCCCTTACATCTATATTGGATTTGTTTTCTTCAGTCACCCCTTACATGTATATTGGATTTGTTTCCTTCAGTCACTCCTTACATCTATATTGGATTTGTTTCCTTCAGTCACTCCTTACATCTATATTGGATTTGTTTCCTTCAGTCACTCCTTACATCTATATTGGATTTGTTTCCTTCAGTCACCCCTTACATCTATATTGGATTTGTTTTCTTCAGTCACCCCTTACATCTATATTGGATTTGTTTCCTTCAGTCACTCCTTACATCTATATTGGATTTGTTTTCTTCAGTCACCCCTTACATCTATATTGGATTTGTTTTCTTCAGTCACCCCTTACATGTATATTGGATTTGTTTCCTTCAGTCACTCCTTACATCTATATTGGATTTGTTTCCTTCAGTCACTCCTTACATCTATATTGGATTTGTTTCCTTCAGTCACCCCTTACATCTATATTGGATTTGTTTCCTTCAGTCACTCCTTACATCTATATTCAGTTTGTTTCCTTCAGTCACTCCTTACATCTATATTGGATTTGTTTCCTTCAGTCACTCCTTACATCTATATTGGATTTGTTTCCTTCAGTCACCCCTTACATCTATATTGGATTTGTTTTCTTCAGTCACCCCTTACATCTATATTGGATTTGTTTTCTTCAGTCACCCCTTACATGTATATTGGATTTGTTTCCTTCAGTCACTCCTTACATCTATATTGGATTTGTTTTCTTCAGTCACCCCTTACATCTATATTGGATTTGTTTCCTTCAGTCACCCCTTACATCTATATTGGATTTGTTTTCTTCAGTCACCCCTTACATCTATATTGGATTTGTTTCCCTCAGTCACTCCTTACATCTATATTGGATTTGTTTCCTTCAGTCACTCCTTACATCTATATTGGATTTGTTTTCTTCAGTCACCCCTTACATCTATATTGGATTTGTTTTCTTCAGTCACCCCTTACATGTATATTGGATTTGTTTCCTTCAGTCACTCCTTACATCTATATTGGATTTGTTTCCTTCAGTCACTCCTTACATCTATATTGGATTTGTTTCCTTCAGTCACCCCTTACATCTATATTGGATTTGTTTCCTTCAGTCACTCCTTACATCTATATTCAGTTTGTTTCCTTCAGTCACTCCTTACATCTATATTGGATTTGTTTCCTTCAGTCACTCCTTACATCTATATTGGATTTGTTTCCTTCAGTCACCCCTTACATGTATATTCAATTTGTTTCCTTCAGTCGAACCTTACACTTTATATTTTCGTCAGTCCTTAAAGTTTTTTTCAGTCACACCCCATATAATTTGTTTCCCTCAGACACGCTTTACAATTAGTGTTTTCTTTAGTCACCCAGTACACTTTATTTCCTTCAGTCAGTCCTTACCGTGTACGTTTCCTTAAATCAATTTTTTTCCTTCAGTCACCCTTTAACACATACTTCCTTACAGACTTTCCTTCAGTCACACCATACAATATATTATTATGATTATTTATTTTGGTACACGTAAGTAATAATACGATATTTATTGTCTTCTATAACATTCATATAGCGAAGTGAAATATATTATTTTATGTCATGTATTCCCAATTATTATAGATGTTTTTGTACCCATCCCACGTGAAGGTAAGTTAAAGCTTTTGTACCCACTCTACGTGAAGGTAAGTCAAAGCTTTTGTACCCACTCTACGTGAAGGTAAGTCAAAGCTTTTGTACCCACTCTACGTGAAGGCAAGTCAAAGCTTTTGTACCCACTCTACGTGAAGGTAAGTCAAAGCTTTTGTACCCATCCCGCAAGTGAAGGTAAGTCAAAGCTTTTGTACCCAGTCTACGTGAAGGTAAGTCAAAGCTTTTGTACCCACTCTACGTGAAGGTAAGTCAAAGCTTTTGTACCCAGTCTACGTGAAGGTAAGTCAAAGCTTTTGTACCCACTCTACGTGAAGGTAAGTCAAAGCTTTTGTACCCACTCTACGTGAAGGTAAGTCAAAGCTTTTGTACCCAGTCTACGTGAAGGTAAGTCAAAGCTTTTGTACCCACTCTACGTGAAGGTAAGTCAAAGCTTTTGTACCCACTCTACGTGAAGGTAAGTCAAAGCTTTTGTACCCACTCTACGTGAAGGCAAGTCAAAGCTTTTGTACCCACTCTACATGAAGGCAAGTCAAAGCTTTTGTACCCACTCTACGTGAAGGTAAGTCAAAGCTTTTGTACCCATCCCACGTGAAGACAAGTCAATTTTTTTGTACAGATCACATTTTTATACAAAAAAGTGCATTGGGAGAAGGTGAAAATTTTAATTTTTGAACAAGGGTGTTTTGTGTGGCCCACTAGAAGAATTTATTTTCGTCAGTTTTGAGGTTTGCTGTGTCCTCCGCAAATACCACCAATAGAAAATATTTTTATTTTAACCACAAGGGCAGTCTCCCATCAACGTCAGCTGTTCCCAAAAAAGAAAACGCATTCAACATCATAAATTTAATAGCTGTCTTGTCAATAACTGCCAGAACATCACATTTCTGTGACCTGAACTGCAATATCCCTGGTCATATATTTATATGTAGCGTTAAAGCTGTGTCGGGTCATTCAACACAAGTAACGGGGACTTGATTATTAGTGTGCTAATCGAGAGTTGGAAATACTGGTATCGTAGCCAGGTATTGGGTCCTGGTACTACCATACCTAGTTGTCTGCCCTCTCGTAGCCAGGTATTGTGCCCTGGTACTAGCACACCTAGTTGTCTGCCCTCTCGTAGCCAGGTATTGTGCCCTGGTACTAGCACACCTAGTTATCTGCCCTCTCGTAGCCAGGTATTGTGCCCTGGTACTAGCACACCTAGTTGTCTGCCCTCTCGTAGCCAGGTATTGTGCCCTGGTACTAGCACACCTAGTTGTCTGCCCTCTCGTAGCCAGGTATTGTGCCCTGGTACTAGCACACCTAGTTGTCTGCCCTCTCGTAGCCAGGTATTGTGCCCTGGTACTAGCACACCTAGTTGTCTGCCCTCTCGTAGCCAGGTATTGTGCCCTGGTACTAGCACACCTAGTTGTCTGCCCTCTCGTAGCCAGGTATTGTGCCCTGGTACTAGCACACCTAGTTATCTGCCCTCTCGTAGCCAGGTATTGTGCCCTGGTACTAGCACACCTAGTTGTCTGCCCTCTCGTAGCCAGGTATTGTGCCCTGGTACTAGCACACCTAGTTGTCTGCCCTCTCTTTGATGTTTCTACTTTTCCTGCTGTGAACTATGATTTAGATTTAGATTTTCCCCCGAAGCGGCTGATTTATTGTGCACCCCATATCCATCCTGTGGATGATAGCGCAAGAGCATATGGATACACAATAGACCTAGAAACTAGGCCCCAAAAAGAAATAACATAAATACATCGGTATGTATTTACTAGAAACAACAGGAGAGTTGCACTCTGTTCTGGTCGTGTCGAATTACAGGTAATACATATTTTTTTTTTTGTAATATTCACATGCACATTTATCTTCAGTTGTTCAGCATGGGGCATCCGTAGGGAAATATAACGCTGCTAACACTAGCATACAAAGTTTTTCTTGTTTTTTTCCAGTTCGGAGACCAGAGTTAGAAAACAAAATTAGAAACACATGTTTTTAAATGAGAACTGAAACCTCTGTTGACCAGTGTAATTGATGGAATAGAGAAAACCTCAAGTAGTCTTTGCTTCAGAACTATTAAGCCTTCTATGGCAGACATAAGAAACATTGATAAATTAGACACATGTGCAACACTTGGGTATCTTTGAGGAAACGTGTCTCCACACAGTGGCCTCATCAGTCCATACAAAGGAGAACATTGAAGAACGATGTTCTCCTTTGTATTGGACAGATTAAGCCACTGTTTGGCGAAACGTTTCGTCAATAAAGATACCCAAGTGTTGCACATGTGTCTAATTTATCAGCGTGTCGATTCCTTGAACCATTCATCTACATAAGAAACATTGCCAGAACAAATGTATAAGTTTACAAGAGGAAACTGGAACACTATCTCCACCCATATCATGGTTATAATCGGTCAGATAGCCAAAAGCTCCAGCTGCGGGTCATCATATAACTAAGACCCGCGTCAGGAAGCACTTGCCCTGTTTCCTGACACACCTTATCTAACTTGCCTCCGCCCAGCTGTGATGTGGGGCCAACGGATCTCCAACAGCAACAGCCTGAGTGAACAGGCAGTCAACAGAAAAGCTTGGCTTCAGGTCGTGCTGCGAGGGTAGAAAATTTCTCGATGTCGATCACAAGTATAATAATCCTTCATTAGGGATAAGGATGTAATATGATCCTCGCGTGCTAGAGGGAAGGAGCGAGGGATTTTTTATTTTTTATCAAAATGGGATATATCAGCAGTGTGCTGCTGCTCTATTACTTACATAGTGGGAACAAAAGCCAGCTATGTTTCCGTCATATTCAGTGTGGGAGAGAGGGAGTGAAGATAGGGAGAGAGAGGGGGAGGGAAATGGGAAGTAGAAGAAGACTGACGTAGGAATGACGAGGAGGAGTAAAAAAAGAAGTAAAAGCACCAAAAGTTGAGTAATGAGAGACCTAGCAGGAAAATGAAACTAGCAGAGAAGCAGGTAAGCAGGCAGGTACGTAGGTGGGCAGTAAGCAGTGAGGGGACGTAAGCAGGTAGGTACACAGGTAAACAGTGAGGGGACGTAAGCAGGTAGGTACACAGGTAAACAATAAGGGGACTTAAGCAGGTAGGTACACAGGTAAACAGTGAGGGGACGTAAGCAGGTAGGTACACAGGTAAACAGTGAGGGGACTTAAGCAGGTAGGTACACAGGTAAACAATGAGGGGACTTAAGCAGGTAGGTACACAGGTAAACAGTGAGGGGACGTAAGCAGGTAGGTACACAGGTAAACAGTGAGGAGACGTAAGCAGGTAGGTACACAGGTAAACAGTGAGGGGACGTAAGCAGGTAGGTACACAGGTAAACAGTGAGGGGACGTAAGCAGGTAGGTACACAGGTAAACAGTGAGGGGACGTAAGCAGGTAGGTACACAGGTAAACAATGAGGGGACTTAAGCAGGTAGGTACACAGGTAAGCAATGAGGGGACGTAAGCAGGTAGGTAGATAGGGAACACAGCTGACACAATTGTTAAATAGATCCGTGTGGAGGGGAGGAAGCGGATTATTAGTGAAAGAAGAGCTGGGGAGGGATAGAGGGAAAGGAAGGAAGGGATGGCGGGAATAAGTGGTAGAAAGAGGCAGGAGGGAGAAAGGGAGACTAGGCTGTTAGCTTCAACAGAAGGGAAGTATTATAGGCTTAATTATATACTGAGAGAGAGGAAGAGGGAGAATGATTGAGAAGCAGAGATAATGAGGAAGAAAGAGGACATAGAGAAGGAGAAACAGAAAGTAAGAGAGTATGAAAGTGAGTGGGAGAACGTGAATTGGAGGAAGAACAAGAGAATAAGAAGATTACGATAATGAGTATGAGAATACGAGAGTGAAAGAGGAAAGTATTGGGAGAGAGATTGAGAGGGAGAAAGGGAAGGGGGTGGGAGATTGAGTGATTGGAATGGACGGTAAGTGGGAGTAAGGGTAGCATAGATAAAAGAATTGATGAAGCGTGTTTGAGAAAGGGAGAGCACTGCTTGGAGAGTAGGAAGAGGAAGAGCAGGAGAGCGATAGGAGGAATCAGAGGAGGACAAGACAGAGGTGGCAGAGGAGGAGATGGAAAATATAAATATATAGAAAAAAAGGCAGGGACATAGGCAGCCAGGTGAACAGGATGTGATGTGGCATGGGATTTTTTTTTATTTAAATTTTATATCACCATTTTTAAATAATCCATTGAGTGGCTTACGCACTGGCCTGGAGTTTGAAGACTAAATTGCCATGGGTTGAAACCCCTACAAGTTCCGTGGTTTGGTTTTATTTGGACAGGTCGAGGGTCTGTGTGCTCAGCAACATAGATCATGAAGGGTGTCAGAGACAGAGAGACATCTGGCCGCTGCTCTGAGACGGGGTCAGTGTGACGTAGGTAGCTGCGTTAAATTTCCCCCAGGATGCGACCCACACTAGTCGACTAACACCCAGGTACCTACTTGCTAAGTAAGCAGGACAACGGGTGTAAGGAAACGCGTCCAATGTTTCCAACCCCTGCCGAGAATCGAACCCGGACCCTCAGCGTGTGAAGCGAGAGCTTTCCCAACCAGGCCTCTTAATATCTCATTGACTGCAGTTTGGCTAGTGATTCGCTTCGTGATTAGTTGGTTATTGTTGGATTGTCACCATCGAGACAGTGACAAAACAATAAACAGGTAGACAGGAAGGGAACACAATAATACAGGTAAACACAACAGACAAGTAGACAGGCAGGTGAAAACAACAGTAGACAAGTAGACAGGCAAGTGAACATAAATACATGGACAGGTGTACTTAACAATATAAAGGTAGACAGGTAGGTGAACACAACAGTAGGCAGGCGAATACAACAGACATGAAGACAGGCAGGTGAGCACAACAATAGACAGGTAGACGGAAGGAGGCATCGAAGCAAAGATCGGTAACCCAACCACTGTTATCAACCCTTGATTAATTGGAGACCTGATATTGACAGGTGGCAAGGAGGGGAGAATATATTCGTGTATCCCCCTATTGAATATCCCTCACCCGAATAATGTCTGTGCTCATTATATCTCCCTATTCTACCAGAAGCTGTCTTCATGCCTCTACATCATTGTTCTCTCCTCTCTTTATACTTTAGGTGGGGTGTCTCAGACGGTAAGGTGTGTGTGTACTCACCTATATGTGGTTGCATGGGTCGATTTCACAGCTCCTGACCCCGCCTCTTCGTTAGCCGCGTGTGTGTGTGTGTGTGAGCGAGAGAGAGAGAGAGAGAGAGAGAGATTCTCCTTAGGTCTTTAATGTGCAGTTACTACTACTTGTCTCTTCCCTTTACTCCCCCTTCTGTCTGTCTGTCTGTCTCTGTCTCTCTCTCTCTCTCTCTCTCTCTCTCTCTGTCTGTCTGTCTCCCTCCCTCCCTCCCTCCCTCCCTCCATCCCTCCCCCCATCCCTCCCTCCCTCCCTCCCTCTTCCCTCCTACCCCTCCTTTTCTCCCTCTTTTCTGTTCCTCTCTTTCTACCTGCCTCATTTAACCCCCCACAGCTCATCGATAACTATCGCATCAAGAAAAAGTATTCAGCCATTAACGAGGGCAGGACGCCCTGATGACTGCAACCAGTCAACACTTTGAAGTGGCTTCATTACTGGCCAGTCAGAGTTCACTCTTAGCTTGCTCGTCACTCAGTTAGTCAAGGTATAAGAGAAAGCTGAAAGGCAACAAGTGCTCCTTTTAACCAGAGTCTTAACGAGAGCTCAAAGTGAATTAAACAGTACCAGTCTTATAGTGCCAGTCTTATAGTGCTAGCCTTATAGTGCCAGTCCCATAGTGCTAGTCTTATAGTGCCAGTCTTATAGTGCCAGTCTTATAGTGCTAGCCTTATAGTGCCAGTCTTTATAGTGCCAGTCTTACAGTGCTAGTCTTATAGTGCCAGTCTTATAGTGCCAGTCTTATAGTTGTTTTCTTGTAGCAGGTAACAGTGTTCGGTTTGTTTTCTTGCAGATAACAGTGTTATCTTGTTATTTTCTTGTAATAGATAACAGTGTTAAACTTGTTGAAGTGAATGTTAAGCTTGTCACTGAAATTTAACCTTTTAGTTGTCTGTTAACCTGTAATCTCTGTTAACCTTGCCGTTGAAGTCTGTTGCTTCACATCAAAAGTGCTCGAGAATGTTAAACCCAACAAAATAATAAGCAAAGAAGTTTAGACGTCTTGTTAAACGTTATTATGAGTTATGTCTTACGGAAAACAACTAAGAAAATCCTAACAAGATTCATACTTAAGGAATAAAGCCATTTTCTCAGTCTGGTGATTTAACCGATTACTTTGATGGGTAAGACGCATGTACATCAGCTGGGTATCTTTATCGTCACGACGTTTCGCCTGCTCAGCAGGCTTATTCAGTCTATAAATTAGACACATGTACAGCACTTGGGTATCTTTATTATGGGAACGTTTCGCCACACATTGGCTTCATCAGTCCATAACGAAGAGTGGCGAAGGTCAGAAGGAGTTTATGACTTCAGGCTGAGGGACTAATTACCTCAAACTCCTTCTGATCTTTACCCGTCTTCTTTGTATTGGACTGATGAAGCCACTGTGTGGCGAAACGTTTTCATAAACATACCCAGGTGTTACACATGTGTCTAATTTATCAACTTGTCGGTTCTCTAAACCATTTATCTACATTCTTCAGTCTAATACAGTGATGACTTAAATATCGCAGGCAAGGAAAGCAGTGGAGAGGTAAGTAATGAGGTGATCAGTCAGTCTTGAAGAAGTAATTATGAGGTGGTCGGTCCCTCAGCCTTGAGAAGGATAATTCTCAAGGCTCAGACTTAGTTTATGCTGGAACTAATACAGCAAAGAACTTTAAATAAATTCTTACCCGTTTTAATTGTAGGAAACATTAAGCTCATCTCTCTGCCAACATCCTTACTTATGAATGTTTAAAACATTTGTCTATTTATAAATATTGTGATCAGGATGTATTAATACCGTCGTAAGAAATTGAAAATAAAATAAGGAAACCCTTGGGCATAAATTTTTAACGAGTATTTGAAGGAGTGAAACCCTTGGGCATAAATTTTTAACGAGTATTTGAAGGAGTGAAACCCTTGGGCATAAATTTTTAACGAGTATTTGAAGGAGTGAAACCCTTGGGCATAAATTTTTAACGAGCATTTGAAGGAGTGAAATCCTTGGGCATAAATTTTTAACAAGTATTTGAAGGAGTGAAATCCTTGGGCATAAATTTTTAACGAGTAGTTGAAGTAGTGAAACCTTTAGGTATACTCCAAACCAGCACACTGAAATCACGTCTAATGAAAGCAAGAGACTTGGGAGATAGTGCCTAATACCTCCATTAAAAATAACGCAAGGTGCACGACGAGTGCACCGTGAGCTCATTGAGTGTCCGAGGGTCCCGACTCTTCATCGCCCTCCCTGAGTACATAAGGAAATTACCAACCAGCCTCTGTCTTCGAGAAGGAACTGGACAAGTTTCTGGAATCATTTCCGGGCTGTGGTTCGCACTTTGGACTACATGCAGCCAGCAATAACCTCGGGGTTGATCAGGCCTTGATCCACCAGGATGCCTGGTCTGGGGCCGCGCCGCGGGGGCGTTGACCCCAGGTATGGAGGTCAATAATGATGGTTGCCTTGAAAATGGTATAAAATACTGACAAGTTGATGATTAAGACACATGTGCAACAGTTAGGTATCTTTATTGATGAAACGTTTCACCTACACAGTAGACTTCCTCAGTCAAATATAGAGGCAACAGCCTACTGTGCAAGCGAAACGTTTCAACAATACAGATACCCAACTGCTGTACACGTGTCTTAATCATCAATGGCTGTCGTGGGTCAGTCTGAGGTTTATGTTCTATTCTAAATAACCATCAATGATGTAATATATTAGGTTCCATAGCATTAATGGCGATAAATTAGTGATTAAACGTAGTATACATCAACAGGTGTATACTGTGTCTACGTAGTATATATGGTACACCGTAGCATATATACACTGCTGCGTATATATGTTATAATGCAGTAATCGCGAACAAGCGATACAAGATGCAAAACAACCATGGGGGAAGTTGAATGATAGCTTTAGGCCTTTCGTGTTGCAATCAACATCTTCAGGCGCTTGCAGTGTAGTAGAAATGAGTAGGAAGTCCAGGTAGATTCATTCAGAGGAATAACTAGAGTCGTTAAAATTCACTGAGGATAAAACTGCGCTTGAAAAAATTCAGCGAGAATAAAAGTGGACAATATTGATACCCAGTGAGGTATTAGACAAGGTGCGCGTTGGTAATACTCCTTCAAGGTTCCCCATCTTTATGGCTATACTGCACACGGAAGAACGCAAACAAGCCATCGCCACCAACAACACCACTGCTTCAACATCTACTAGGTGGTAGGTGGTCTGGTGGTAGGTGGCGGGGTAGGTGTTGGTGGTGTGGGAGTGGTGTCTATCGTCAATGGCAGAGAGACTCGTTTGTCGTTGTCACGGACCCTGCGTGACCTGACTGACTGATGCTGAAACCAGCAGGGAGAGAGAGAGAGAGAGAGAGAGAGAGAGAGAGAGGAGGGAGGGAGGGTGAAAGAGATGTAGTGTGTGTGTATGAGAAAAGGGAGGGAGATGAACGAGAATAGGGAAATGGGTTAGTTGCAAAGGAATACGTAGAATAGAAAGAAAAAGAGACTAGAGGAAAGAGTGAGTGAGAGAAACAAGAGACGGAGAGAACAAGGAACAACATAGTAGAAAATGAGTGGAAAAAAAATAGGAATTAGAAAGGTAACTGACAGGAGTGGGGCAAATAGGAAGAAAATAAACAGGTGAATGACCTAGAAGAATGGCACTAGTACAAGAAATTTGTAAAGAAGAAACAGAGGAAATGTCATAGAATTTATTTCAAGAGGGAACTGGATACTGCGTTTTCCGGCATATAAGGCGCACGATCATATGAAATGTATAAGACGATGTTTGCAAGCAGTTGTAACGTTACGTTAGTTAACAACCGCTGAGCGTTGAGCATATAAGGCGCAGGCTGATTTTCCAAGTCTTTTTGCGGAAAAAAGTGCTCCTTATATGCTGGAAATACGGTAAGTACCTCTAAGGCTGTTCCTGATCAGGCTGGTTGTGATGCCTTCGTTGGAGTGTGTGTGAGACCTGGACCTGGAGAGAGTTCCGGGGGACAACGCCCCCGCGGCCCGGTCTGTGACCAGGCCTCCTGGTGGATCAGAGCCTGATCAACCAGGCAGTTGCTGCTGGCTGCACGCAAACCAACGTACGAGCCACAGCCCGGCTGATCAGGAACTGACTTTAGGTACTTGTCCAGTGCCAGCTTGAAGACTGCCAGGGGTCTGTTGGTAATCCCCCTTATGTGTGCTGGGAGGCAGTTGAACAGTCTCGGGCCCCTGACACTTATTGTATGGTCTCTTAACGTGCTAGTGACACCCCTGCTTTTCATTGGGGGGATGGTGCATCGTCTGCCAAGTCTTTTGCTTTCGTAGTGAGTGATTTTCGTGTGCAAGTTCGGTACTAGTCCCTCTAGGATTTTCCAGGTGTATATAATCATGTATCTCTCCCTCCTGCGTTCCGGGGAATACAGGTTTAGAAACCTCAAGCGCTCCCAGTAATTGAGGTGTTTTATCTCCGTTATGCGCGCCGTGAAAGTTCTCTGTACATTTTCTAGGTCGGCAATTTCACCTGCCTTGAAAGGTGCTGTTAGTGTGCAGCAATACTCCAGCCTAGATAGAACAAACAGCCTGATTGATCATTTTATTAACCAAGAGTCCTCACAGGGACGAGCCGCGGGGACGATGATCCCTTGTGTAGACTTCAGATAATAGACAGGTAACCCTGAGGTTCTTGCTGTCTACGAGCAAGTAAGAGGTTAGTGTAGGAGGAGGGCAGGGACAAATCAAAACAAGGGAGGGTAAAGGGAGTTAATGGAGGGGGAAGGCGTAGATGAGGGGCAGGAGAGTGGGAGGTTAAACGAAGAGTTTGGAGAGGGGGGGGGAGTACAAGTCTTGTACGGGAACTGATAAGAGTGGAGGCTATGTGCGTGTTGAGTGGTGGGGAAGGTGAGGGAGGGAGGAAAGACAGAAGGGAGGGAAGGAGTGGTTGAGGTAGAGAGGGAAGAAGTGAAGGAAAGCATACAGAATAAGAAGTGTTTCCCATCATCCCTGTTACTTGTTTCTCTATATGTTCCTTCGTTCTTGTGTCTCTCATTTTAAACAGTCTTCGGTGTACCATTAGCTGCTTTATCAAATCTCGTATGTCAAGTTATGTCAATCATTGCCCTCACAAATAGCGTCTTGCTTGTAGCACCTCTGGGAACTTATTACCTAGACAGATAAGAACACTCATAATATCCCAGTAAATCAGTTAACAAGCGGAGAAATATTTAGCCAAGAAAAATAACCACTTCAGATCGAATAAAAAATTACGAACCTGCGGCCGTTGCCTTACGATTATTCTTTACTTCAGTTCATAACATCCTCGTAGTTCATCTTGTAACATCCTGGTACATCATCCTCGTAGTTCATCTTGTAGCATCCTAGTACATCATTCTCGTAGTTCATCTTGTAACATCCTGGTACATCATCCTCGTAGTTCATCTTGTAGCATCCTAGTAGTTCATCTTGTAACATCCTGGTACATCATCCTCGTAGTTCTCGTAGTTCATCTAGTTCATCTTGTAACATCCTGGTACATCATCCTCGTAGATCCTCATCTTGTAACATCCTGGTACATCATCCTCGTAGTTCATCTTGTAACTCTGGTAGATCATCTTGTAACATCCTGGTACATCATCCTCGTAGATCATCTTGTAACATCCTGGTACATCATCCTCGTAGTTCATCTTGTAACATCCTGGTACATCATCCTCGTAGTTCATCTTGTAACATCCTAGTACATCATTCTCGTAGTTCATCTTGTAACATCCTGGTACATCATCCTCGTAGTTCATCTTGTAACATCCTGGTACATCATCCTCGTAGTTCATCTTGTAACATCCTGGTACATCATCCTCGTAGTTCATCTTGTAACATCCTGGTACATCATCCTCGTAGTTCATCTTGTAACATCCTGGTACATCATCCTCGTAGTTCATCTTGTAACATCCTGGTACATCTTCCCCGTAGTTCATCTTGTAGCATCCTGGTACATCATCCTCGTAGTTCATCTTGTAACATCCTGGTACATCATCCTCGTAGTTCATCTTGTAACATCCTGGTACATCATCCTCGTAGTTCATCTTGCAACATCCTGGTACATCATTCTCGTAGTTCATCTTGTAACATCCTGGTACATCATCCTCGTAGTTCATCTTGCAACATCCTGGTACATCTTCCTCGTAGTTCATCTTGTAACATCCTGGTACATCTTCCTCGTAGTTCATCTTGTAACATCCTGGTACATCTTCTTCGTAGTTCATCTTGTAACATCCTGGTACATCATCCTCGTAGTTCATCTTGTAACATCCTGGTACATCTTCTTCGTAGTTCATCTTGTAACATCCTGGTACATCATCCTCGTAGTTCATCTTGTAACATCCTGGTACATCTTCCTCGTAGTTCATCTTGTAACATCCTGGTACATCATCCTCGTAGTTCATCTTGTAACATCCTGGTACATCTTCCTCGTAGTTCATCTTGTAACATCCTAGTACATCATTCTCGTAGTTCATCTTGTAACATCCTGGTACATCATCCTCGTAGTTCATCTTGTAACATCCTGGTACATCATCCTCGTAGTTCATCTTGTAACATCCTGGTACATCATCCTCGTAGTTCATCTTGTAACATCCTGGTACATCATCCTCGTAGTTCATCTTGTAACATCCTGGTACATCATTCTCGTAGTTCATCTTGTAACATCCTGGTACATCTTCCTCGTAGTTCATCTTGTAACATCCTGGTACATCATCCTCGTAGTTCATATTGTAACATCCTGGTACATCATTCTCGTAGTTCATCTTGTAGCATCCTGGTACATCAATCTCGTAGTTCATCTTGTAGCATCCTGGTACATCAATCTCGTAGTTCATCTTGTAGCATCCTGGTACATCAATCTCGTAGTTCATCTTGTAACATCCTGGTACATCATCCTTGTAGTTCATCTTGTAACATCCTGGTACATCATCCTCGTAGTTCATCTTGTAACATCCTGGTACATCATCCTCGTAGTTCATCTTGTAACATCCTGGTACATCATCCTCGTAGTTCATCTTGTAACATCCTGGTACATCATCCTCGTAGTTCATCTTGTAACATCCTAGTACATCATTCTCGTAGTCCTCAGTTCTATTGTAACATCCTGGTACATCCTCGTAGTTCATCCTCGTAGTTCATCTTGTAACATCCTGGTACATCATTCTCGTAGTTCATCTTGTAACATCCTGGTACATCATCCTCGTAGTTCATCTTGTAACATCCTGGTACATCATCCGCGTAGTTCATCTTGTAACATCCTGGTACATCATCCTCGTAGGTCATATTGTAACATCCTGGTACATCATCCTCGTAGTTCATATTGTAACATCCTGGTACATCATCCTCGTAGTTCATACTGTAACATCCTGGTACAGCATTCTCGTAGTTCATATTGTAACATCCTGGTACATCATCCTCGTAGTTCATACTGTAACATCCTGGTACATCATCCTCGTAGTTCATACTGTAACATCCTAGTACAGCATTCTCGTAGTTCATACTGTAACATCCTGGTACAGCATTCTCGTAGTTCATACTGTAACATCCTGGTACAGCATTCTCGTAGTTCATACTGTAACATCCTGGTACATCATCCTCGTAGTTCATACTGTAACATCCTGGTACAGCATTCTCGTAGTTCATACTGTAACATCCTGGTACATCATCCTCGTAGTTCATACTGTAACATCCTGGTACAGCATTCTCGTAGTTCATACTGTAACATCCTGGTACAGCATTCTCGTAGTTCATGTTAGAACATCTTTCAACCTCATTGTTACATGTCGGTGAGCCTCGGGAATCCTTCAGATCTTATAAATCCTTGAGTCTTGGCATCTACGCGTTCATGAATCCGGAAATTCAATAGTCGACAAATCCAAGAGTCGGGGAAAATCCAGAACTCCTGAATCAGCAAAATCAAGAGTCTTAGAAATAGTAAAATTGAGGCATCGATGAATGTTGATCATCATGTCTGATCTTATCATCAAAGTTGTGTGTAAACATCACCTTCTTTCACCTCTTAAACTTCCTCCTCATACTCCTTCCTTTTACTCTTAATTATCTTCCCTCTCCTGCTCTCATTTTAATTATTCTCTTCCTCTTTGTCCTTATTATTTTCTTCCTCATTTCCCCCCTTCTATTATTTCCTCGATTTCTACTCTTCCTTCTTATTTTTCTCTTTTTTATCTTCCTCCTCCTAATCCTTCCCTCACTCCTCCTCCTCCTCCTCCTCCTCCTCCTCCTCCTCCTCCTCCTCTTCCTCCTCCTCCTCCTCCTCCTCCTCCTCCTCCTCCTCGTCCTCCTCCTCCTCCTCCTCCTCCTCCTCCTCCTCCTCCTCCTCCTCCTCTTCCTCCTCCTCCTCAGGTTCTTACACTGATGAGAGTTCCAGATTAAAAAAGCGACAAGGTCCTTGAAAGGGAATCAATCACAACTATTTCTCCACTCGTGAGTTTCCACAAATTGAAAGTGTTGAAATCATTACTCTTCATTCTGGTGAGCCTCAGCGTGATGGAAGAGTACGGAACCATCTTTTTTATATGAAATGGGTTGTCATGTTTTGAATGGGGTTATTATAGTTTTAAATGGGCGAATCATGGTTTTGAAGATAAATGTCATCTTTTGAATGGTTTCTGTCATGCTTTCGTATTGATCCTATTTTATAAGGGGTTTGTCATGTTTTTGAAGGGAAGGTTGTCGTATTTTGAAGGGAAGGTTGTCGTATTTTGAAGGGAAGGTTGTCGTATTTTGAAGGAAAGGTTGTCGTATTTTGAAGGGAAGGTTGTCGTATTTTGAAGGAAAGGTTGTCGTATTTTGAAGGGAAGGTTGTCGTATTTTGAAGGAAAGGTTGTCGTATTTTGAAGGAAAGGTTGTCGTATTTTGAAGGGAAGGTTGTCGTATTTTGAAGGGAAGGTTGTCGTATTTTGTAGGAAAGGTTGTCGTATTTTGAAGGGAAGGTTGTCGTATTTTGAAGGGAAGGTTGTCGTATTTTGAAGGAAAGGTTGTCGTATTTTGAAGGGAAGGTTGTCGTATTTTGAAGGAAAGGTTGTCGTATTTTGAAGGGAAGGTTGTCGTATTTTGAAGGGAAGGTTGTCGTATTTTGAAGGGAAGGTTGTCGTATTTTGAAGGGAAGGTTGTCGTATTTTGAAGGAAAGGTTGTCGTATTTTGAAGGGAAGGTTGTCGTATTTTGAACGGAAGGTTGTCGTATTTTGAAGGGAAAGTTGTCGTATTTTGAAGGGAAGGTTGTCGTATTTTGAAGGAAAGGTTGTCGCATTTTGAAGGGAAGGTTGTCGTATTTTGAAGGGAAGGTTGTCGTATTTTGTAGGAAAGGTTGTATTTTGAAGGGAAGGTTGTCGCATTTTGAAGGGAAGGTTGTCGTATTTTGAAGGGAAGGTGGTCGTATTTTGAAGGGAAGGTTGTCGCATTTTGAAGGGAAGGTTGTCGTATTTTGAAGGGAAGGTTGTCGTATTTTGAACGGAAGGCTGTCGTATTTTGTAGGAAAGGTTGTCGTATTTTGAAGGGAAGGTTGTCGCATTTTGAAGGGAAGGTTGTCGCATTTTGAACGGAAGGTTGTCGTATTTTGAAGGGAAGGTTGTCGTATTTTGAACGGAAGGTTGTCGTATTTTGTAGGAAAGGTTGTCGTATTTTGAAGGGAAGGTTGTCGCATTTTGAAGGGAAGGTTGTCGTATTTTGAAGGGAAGGTTGTCGCATTTTGAAGGGAAGGTTGTCGCATTTTGAACGGAAGGTTGTCGTATTTTGTAGGAAAGGTTGTCGTATTTTGAAGGGAAGGTTGTCGCATTTTGAACGGAAGGTTGTCGTATTTTGAAGGGAAGGTTGTCGTATTTTGAACGGAAGGTTGTCGTATTTTGTAGGAAAGGTTGTCGTATTTTGAAGGGAAGGTTGTCGCATTTTGAAGGGAAGGTTGTCGTATTTTGAACGGAAGGCTGTCGTATTTTGTAGGAAAGGTTGTCGTATTTTGAAGGGAAGGTTGTCGTATTTTGAAGGGAAGGTTGTCGTATTTTGAAGGGAGAAGTCGTGGTTTTTAGACAGGGGGTTGTCATAGTTTCGGGTGCCAACTTCTGAATGATCTGTCGTGTTTCCTAGCTATCAGAGGGTCATAGTTAAAACCTGTGTCGTCATGGAAAAGGGTTTGAGAGGATTATCATTTTAAAAAGACTGGCATGATGTGAAAAAGCTTTAACGTGACTACCATGTGTAAGCTTCAATACATTGTACAGTATATATGTATGTAAATACATACATCATATATATATATATATATATATATATATATATATATATATATATATATATATATATATATATATGTATGTATGTATATATATGTATGTATATATATATATATATATATATATATATATATATATATATATATATATATATATATATATATATGTCGTACCGAATAGGTAAAACTGGTCAGTTACGTTTAAAGATATATTTTTTCATTTATTTTAATGTAAAAATTAATAAATTTGTACCAAAAGAACTATAGGAAACTTTAATAAACAAACACAATGAAATATATTGTTTTTCATTAGGTTCAGAATGATTTTTGCGAAATTATTGCATACACAAATTTTCGGCAAGACGAGCGTTGCTATTTAAGCCAAAATAGCAAGTTTTACCTATTCGGGACGACACAATATATATAAAATTATAGGTATACATAGCAGAGGCATCACGGAGTCGGGCACTTAAGCATGACAATATACTCCATTACGTCACCAAGAGGAGGGGAACCAGTCCTGTGCGATAGGTTTTAAGAGCTCTACTTACCCTTGCTTTTACTCCCTCTGTCGTTCCTTCACTCTCCCCTCTCCTTCCTTCACTCTCCCTACCTTCTCTTTTACCCCTCGTCTTAACTACCCTGAGGCTAGATACAAGTGACAAAACTTGGTTCCCTCGGGAAGAGTAATTCTCCTCACTTGATCCTCCAGCTCCCATTCATCCTCGTGTCTACCGCTACCCCTCCTATAGCACCCCTCCCCTCACCACTCAAAGGAAGGAATGGTTGGCTGGGAGATCTTACCTTGTGTTTACCTTATGACTCTTCCGGGGGGAGGGCATGGCTTCCTCGGCCCGCTCCTATACTAGACCTGGTTGTTGGCCTGGTCGACTAGGCTGTTAGTGCTAGCCGCACACAGTCCAACGTATGCACCACAGTCCGGCTGATCAGGAAATGATTTAAGGAGCTTATCAAACTTTCTCTTAAAGACAACCATAGAACATCAAGGAAAGTAGTAAAGATCCGGTAAAGACAAGACACACGGTGCAGAACAAGCTCTTGTTGAAGCCTATCCTCTTAATAAGAGACAGTATTTAACTGCTGCTAAAACAGTCAAATGGGTGACTGATAAAGGAGCCTTAAACAGTGATTATTTGATATAGGTCTGCTCTTAGTGCACTCGTCGCGCCTCTGCTTTTTATTGGAGGTACTTTGCACAGTCTGCCAAATCTGTTGCATTCATATGGAATGATTTTGGTATGCAGGTTTGGGAGCAGTCCCTCCAGGATTTTCCAGTTGTAAATTATGATTCTTCCTTATGTTCGAAGGGGTATGGGTTAAGGAACTTAAGCGTTCACAGTAGTTCAGTGTTTGATTATATACAAACAGTGAAGGTTCTCCGTACGTTTTTTAGCTTAGCAATCTCTCCTGCCTTGCAGGGTGCCGTTAGTATATCTGGAGTTTATCTGGAGAGAGTTCCGGGGGTCAACGCCCCCGCGGCCCGGTCTGTGACCAGGCCTCCTTAGGTCAGTGTCCCAGGATGCGACCCACACCAGTCGACTAACACCCAGGTACCCATTTTACTGATGGGGAACATAGACAACAGGTGGAAAGAAACACGTCCAATGTTTCTACTCTGGCTGGGAATCGAACCCAGGCCCTCACCGTGTGAAGCGAGAGCGTTAACCACCAGGCCACCAGTAGTATTCCAGACTGGAGAGAATCAGTGACGCAGAGGTGGGAATTTAAGAGAGGAGAAGGAAAGTGAGTGATAGGAAGAGTAAAGGCGGAGAGTAAGAATGGGGATGATGAGGGAAGGATAGAAATATAAACTAAGATTGAGATTAAAAAGGAAAAAAAAATCTAAGCAGATACAGGCACGGAAGACATATATAGACAGACAAGGACAGGGACAGATACCTTTTGAAGCTCAGGCAAGCACCGTCAGTGACAGGAAAATCCAGGGACGGAGGGTGGGTGTCCATCAAGCAGCCGAGGAAGCTGGTTTTGTGTCATCGCTTTGGATGTCTTTCTCTGCTTCCTGTGAACTCTGCCACAGTGACTGGGGCCTCCCACCCACATCCCATTTCCTTACCACCAACTTCCCATTTCCTTCCATCATTGTCTAGACGAATGGAGTGGCACAAGGAGAGGGAAAAAGAGAGAGAGAGAGAGAGAGAGGAATGAAGAAATTAATCGGCTAGTCAGTAAGGTGGTTGGTGAGACTTCCCAAGATGTTTGTATGTAGTCTTACCGTAGCTGAGTGGCAGTATCATACAAATGTATGCAACCTACAACACCCAGGTACCTGTGCTGCTAGGTGAACAGAGGGCAACAGGCGCAATTAGACTTGATGCCCTTGCGTCTGAAACTGAATACAGCTCCTTCGATTGCGAGCTGAGAGAGCTACCACAAAGGTATGAGTTATATGCGTATTACTGGCACTGATCCCTTGCACCAGTCAGAAGTTAGAGCTGTATCCTCTGAGAGTATATGCTCTGGTCAGTTCATCACTCTTCATCGTGCGTTTGGTGGACAGTGTGACTGATTCACCTAAAATTCTCTTTACTCAAGACGTGTCCTAAGGAGTTCATGAATTAAATATGTGTATGAAGCAATAATCTCTGTAGGTCAGTCAGGATGTTATGAAGGTTCGAGCCTCCGTCCCCTAATAGCGAGACGTAATATGCCACCTATATATTCATGTCTTATGGAAGAGTTTAGAAGCTTTAGAAAGGATAGCCTTTCTCTCTCTCTCTCTTTCTTTCTCACTCACTCTCTCACTCTCACTCTCTCTCTCTCTCTCTCTCTCTCTCTCTCTCTCTCTCTCTCTCTCTCTCTCTCTCTCTCTCTCTCTCTCTCTCTCTCTCTCTCTCTCTCTCTCTCTCTCTCTCGATGACGAGGACAACAACAATCTAAGACAGACGAGGGGGAATAAAGAAACTGGTTGAGCTAAACTTTGGCAGAAGACGGAAGTGAGTTTGTGTTGATCTTGTTAATTAGGAACGAGATGCTGCACTCTTTAAATCTTATCTCGGGGGAATTAAGTCAATAGATCTCTCAAAGCTGAAATGTCACTTCATGAACCTATTCTGAATGCCTCTTGCTTTGTGTGCCAAGTGAAAACACATCTGTGGCACTAAGAGACGAGGAATATGAAAAATGTTAAAAGTTATAAAGACGGTAATTTGCCATGTCTTTAGGCATGAATTCCCATGGTATCTTTTGTATTCACAACTCACCCACAGTTTGATAAAGATGTTCTATATGAAGTTTCGGTCCTCCTGGTCCGTGTATTGAATAAAGACACAGGTCTTGATAATGATGGAAAAGTGGAATAGTAAAGTCACAGTATGACTGTGTTTAGTAAGTCATTCATCATTCTGTGGAATGACAAATAAGTTTATGAGACTCAAAATGCTGCCGATATCGCCGCAATTTTTGACATAACTCTGACCTCACTGGACTTCGAAGAGGCCATTAATAGTATGCCCCAAAGCTCAGACTCCTGGAACTCTACATTAACCAAGAATTACAAGAAACGTCAACGCACACTACTTGCACAACTTCTCTTTCTCATAGATAAAGACATATATCGCTACACCTTATCATCTTGCTGATAATACTACGTGGAATTTGTATAAGTGTCGCCCACCAAGAAAGCTATTCCTCGAGTGGATATAAACCAACTTTTCCAGTGGGTCACAGATAACATTATGGTGTCCATCGAGGGCAAATTTCAGTTGCTCTGCTGTTGAAAAATTGAGGAAGTAAAGACAGAAACGAAGTACAAAACCACTTCAAATCATCCAGTAGAGATGAAGTTCGATGTGAGAGACCTGAAAGTGACAATATCAGAAGATATCACGTTCAAGGACAACAACGTTATTATAGCAATCGCAAGGAAATTAATAGGCTGGGTAACTAGAGCTTTTGAAACAAGATATTCCAAACTTTCAGCAGTATTACTTGTGTAGTATACTTACATATTTCCTAGCAACATTATAGACATTCTCCCTGGCCAAACCTGGTCACATGACTCCCGTTCAAACCAGCCAGCTAGGCCGTAGCCCTCTGTCTCAGAACTCGAATTGGCATAGCAGTGAGCAGACGTGACAGGCTGGACTCTTCCACAACTACCAATAATACGCCTCCATAACAGAGTCCACAGTTGTTTCCTCCTACCATCACACCATCTACCATCCCTATTAACAAACCCAGTAATGATTTACTTCAAATCACTTATTCTCTTTAGCTGTGAGAAACTTCGAAAAGCTCTAACTGCTTTTGAGGAGCTCTTGAGAAACTTTTGGGAAGCTTTGAGAAACTTTAGAGTAGTTTTAAGATGCTGAAAGCCTTGAATACTTATGAAGTAGTCGTGTTTCATTCTAAGGAGGTTCAAGTTTAGAAGAAAATAAAGAACGCAGATTCCGTATTCACTAAAATTATGTGCAAAGTGGCCAGAGAGAGAGAAAGAGAGAGAAAGAAAGTTATCTAGAAACCCGTAAGGATCATTAGTGTAGGTCATACAACAGAATGGCGGAGGCTCGATCCTCCGTTTGCTGATAGCGAGTCAAAAACTGTACATTCTCTCGGCTAGGCTTCAACCTCGTTCGAAACCTTTAAGGAGCCAGATGAAAGATTCCAGATTCTCGCTGAAGAGAAAGAAACACGTCCCTAAATGGAAGGACGATTAAACCAGAAGAATCTGGAGTAACTGCGGAAGAGGTAAGCAAGCAACTATAGTCAAACCAGATACACGAAGCGTTACGAGACCAGTCTCTATATTAGATCTTTCAAAATAGGATTTAGATGGTGTACTGTCAACAATAGGGAAGAAAAGATACAGGTTGCAGAATAGCATTTCGGTCTGTGTAGAGCTTTATCAAATTATAAAGCTTTCAACCGAGCGAAGCTGAGTCTCAGTATAATATTTCGCAGTGTGAGTATTTTCTTGAAGGAGTTGGAGGTTGTTTACCGCTTGTAAGGACATGAGAGTCACTTGGGATAAGAGCACTAACAGATAAGATAAGATAAGATTTCGTTTGGATTTTTAACCCCGGAGGGTTAGCCACCCAGGATAACCCAAGAAAGTCAGTGCGTCATCGAGGACTGTCTAACTTATTTCCATTGTGGTCCTTAATCTTGTCCCCCAGGATGCGACCCACACCAGTCGACTAACACCCAGGTACCTATTTGCTGCTAGGTGAACAGGACAATAGGTGTAAGGAAACGTGTCGAAATGTTCCCACCCGCCGGGAATCGAACCCGGGCCCTCCGTGTGTGAAGCGGGAGCTTTAGCCACCAGACCACCGGGCCACCTTCCAGACCACCGGGCCACCTTCCAGACCACCGGGCCACCTTAGAAGTCATGAGAAAAATAGGACAAACAAGAGGTGGTAAACTGCATGTCAGTTTCCCTAATACATGGAAAAAAACATGTCAAACACGCTTGTATTGTTCTGCAACCTGTGTCTTTTCTCCATCGCTGTTGACAACACACTGTTTGCATGCAGACTCTTCGTAGCGTGTGTATGCTCATGAAGAGATAACATGGAAAGAAAGAGTAAAACACGTTAAAAAGAAGCTACTTTATAACAAAACACTAACCTCGTCTAGGGAAGTAAAGTTGTGCTTCGCTCATTAAAATTCTACGATTTAAACTCTTTAATATTTCTGCCAAAGTCGCTCCTTTGTGTAGCCCATATCTGTGGTTTACCTGGAGAGAGTTCCGGGGGTCAACGCCCCCGCGGCCCGGTCTGTGACCAGGCCTCCTTAGGTCAGTGTCCCAGGATGCGACCCACACCAGTCGACTAACACCCAGGTACCCATTTTACTGATGGGGAACATAGACAACAGGTGGAAAGAAACACGTCCAATGTTTCTACTCTGGCTGGGAATCGAACCCAGGCCCTCACCGTGTGAAGCGAGAGCGTGGTTGTGGGAGAGCATGTGTGCTAATATACCAAGACCCAGGAAAGAGGCTCTAAAAGGATTATCAGAATTGCGTTTGAGTATATATATTACATTACTATATGAAGATTCTAATACTTTATTGGTTAGCAGCAAATAGAGGATATTTCCTTAGAGGTTGTGCTATATTCCTTTCTTTAGTAAGGTTCTTTAACAGATTTATCCACTCTTATTCTCTACATTTCTTGCATTAAGTGGAGAGTTCCACACACCACTATGCTATGGTCCTGGATGCACTGGAAAACAAACAGAATGCAGATGTAGTATACACAGATTTTGCAAAAGCCTTTGACAAGTGCGATCATGGTGTAATAGCACTTGACTTGTACTGACTGTAGCGCAGGCGAAAGAGATACATCATCTACACCTGGAAGATCCTGGAGGAACTGGTCCCTAATCTGCACACAGAAATCACTCCCTACGAAAGCAAAAGACTTGGCAGGCGATGCAACATACCCCCAGTGAAAAGTAGGGGCGTCACCGGTACACAAAAAGAAAATACAATAAGTGTCCGGGGTCCAAGACTGTTCAACAGCCTCCCACCAGCAATAAGGGGAATTACCAATAGACCCCTGGTTGTCTTCAAGAGGGAGCTAGATAGATACCTAAAGTTAGTGCCGGATCAGCTGGGCTGTGGTTCGTACGTTGGACTACGTGCGGCCAGGAGTGACTGCCTCGTTAATCAGGCCCTGATCTACCAGGAGGCCTGGTCATGAACCGGGCCGCGGAGGCGTTGTTCCCCGGAATACCCTCCAGGTAGCACATGGTGTTCAAGAAAGTAACCACAAGACAGAGTGCATAGTCTACACTTGTTTTGTTCTGTGTCTAAGTGACAAACTGTATAATGTACCTGCAATCAACATTAAGTTTTTGCTCTGTTTGTGTTATCATCGCAGTAGGTTGTATATTTACAAAGGTGTCTAATTGCATTCCTCTGACATTCGGATTCCCTTTAATTCTCTCCTAATATTTTTAATTCCTGACGTAGACGTAAAGGTCTTATTATATGCCTTTGAAGGTTAAATCTTCGGCTAATTTATCAGTCTTGTCATATGTTGGTAAGTCAGTTTGAGATGAAAGCCATAATAATTGTGCCTTAATTCCTTGCTCTTCTATTTTTTTGCCTACGGTATCTATATCTGGTTTCTCTAGCGAGCATGTTATTAGTCATTATGTGAATGAAGCGCAGTCACTGATGACAGGGAATCAGTAATGATCAAGGAGTCTAGCTTATTGTCATAAGTTAACTTTAGTGTCAGTAGGATGACAGTGCGTTCACTTTGTAATGTGAAGGACCAATATATAATTGTTATGCCTGACTCAGCATGGTTCTTACAGTTCTTATCTCAGGAAGTGGCAAGAAGAGCACTTCAGCCCTGCCAGTTAACTCGTGTTTGCAGATATAATTTATATAATTTGGGATATTTGCTGAGCGATAGGTAGGCGAGAGATTTCATTTTGGGCAGTGGCTTCAGCAAATAATTTAAACAAGGTAATACTGGTGATACTTTTGTTTTTTGTTGGGTAATTGAAGGAATATAATGTTCAGTGAATACTGTTGTCCTGGGGTAGTGAAGTGTTCTTGTACATAACAATACAGTTGATGTAAGTTATGTGATCTTATATCACTGTGTGTTTTTGTTATCATCTGGGATCTGTGTTTACTGCTAGATGTTTAATGAGATTTGTGTTGACAATATTTGGTGCATTTTTTCCATCGTAATACCATGGATATTAAGCTCACTTTATCCTGCCACTGACACTGGGAATGCCAAGCTCCTCCCTTATATTTATTATAGTAAGGGGCTTGGTAGTTTTAGGGCAGCTAAAGCTAATTATGAAGGCTGAGTGTCACATAAACTCCATGCTATGATTAACATAGGTAAATCATAATCTATGAGAGTCTCATACAGGCTGTGTACATGTTTCTCACTATTTTTACACCACCATCCTATTAAGGGGTTATAGCCAGCAACAACTTTGGGAACATTTATTCTGTATATTTCTTAGTGTTATGGTTTATTTAATAAAGGGAACGTCGTTACAAAGATTTTATAATATTTGACGTAGCTGATGAGTTTATTTTACAAAGAAACGGTAAATCTGATATTGTTAGTTTGTCTTCGTAATATATTTTCTAAAAAATATTATAGTCATTATATAGCCTATGAGTTACATAGCTTTTGTATTGTTAACAATTATATGTTTAGGTGAAATGAGTGGGAAATTTCGAAAAGCTTTAAGTAACACATTAAATATCGCAGGACTAAGAACACCTTCCTGTAATGTATTCAGAGACATTTTTTGATTGGTTTAAAAGACACGTGAGCAAACACATGGACACATTTATTAGAAAATGTTTCGTTCCTGGGGCTTTGGTAACTTCTAACACACAGAGGTTAAAATGACCGTAATATATATAGGCGGAGAGTGGTGTGTGTGACACATAATGACCTTAAAAGTGACATAATTGAGATGAGAACAGGTAGACAGTAAGGTCATGGGAGGGTCTCGCTTCTAAAACCTGACAGGAAAGATGGAAGATTATTCGACAATTAGCAAACATCTGAAGAGGCTACTTTCAACATTCATTTTGGGTAGTTCGTGTAGGATAGTTCTGTTTGTAGCTTCAAATACAAATTTTAATATCAAAGATGTTGTACAACTAGGAAAGGAATTTACAGCAAGTGAGGGGGGGGGGGTAAAGCACTGCTTGACGCCCTTTACTATCATAAAGCCAGGGAGATGAGAGTAAATGTGCGCTAACACGTTAACAAATTGTAATAGCAGCCGCTTCTGGGTCTTTTCTGTTTGTTGCCTCTTGAAATATTTCGTATATCTATGACTGCCGTAATAGTTACATATATGAAATACAGTGTTTATGTATCGAATTAGTGTTTTGTTTATATATATACAGGAGGAATTTCTAAGGAATTTGACTAGTGTCATCAACGAAGTATTCAGCCTCAAGTTCTTGTAGAACGTCGCCTTCTCCTCCACGCTGCTAGACTTACCTTTGTGCATTGATTTTTTTTACGTCGTCCTACAAATGTTCCATTAGTTTGAGGTTCTAGCAGTTGCCATGGTCAAGTTAGAACATTGGTGCAGCAACGGTATTGTGATTTTTGTCGGTTGTGAATTCTTCAAAACGGTATTGTGAATTTTATTGGTTGGAGACAAGCATGTGCGCAGCGGGTCGCTATAATTCTTTATAATCCCTCACGACAGCAGGTGCCAGTGTTTTGTGTACATTGCTCTGGTCTGCTTTGGAATCTATTCGTTTCTTAAACTGAATAATAACACAAGTATTATTAGTACACTAATATGTGAAGGGCTAAACCTCTGTTGATCATTTAGTGTTTTATGTGGCGAACACTGTCCTTCTTGTTAGGAAAAAGAACACAGATGCATCTAGTGTGACATTTTATTCTGGCAACGTTTCGATCTCCAGGAGCTTTGTCAAGCCGACGGCTTGATAAGCTCCCGGTTTTATCACGATCGCGGTTAATTAGAGGTCTATATTCTCATAGAACAAGCAGCCATCACCGGGTGAATATATTGCATATGAAAATGTATCATTATATATATATATATATATATATATATATATATATATATATATATATATATATATATATATATATATATATATTTATTATCACACTGGCCGATTCCCACAAAGGCAGGGTGGCCCGAAAAAGAAAAACTTTCACCATCATTCACTCCATCACTGTCTTGCCAGAAGGGTGCTTTACACTACAGTTTTTAAACTGCAACATTAACACCCCTCCTTCAGAGTGCAGGCACTGTACTTCCCATCTCCAGGACTCAAGTCCGGCCTGCCGGTTTCCCTGAACCCCTTCATAAATGTTAATTTGCTCACACTCCAACAGCACGTCAAGTATTAAAAACCATTTGTCTCCATTCACTCCTATCAAACATGCTCACGCATGCCTGCTGGAAGTCCAAGCCCCTCGCACACAAAACCTCCTTTACCCCCTCCCTCCAACCTTTCCTAGGCCGACCCCTACCCCGCCTTCCTTCCACTACAGACTGATACACTCTTGAAGTTATTCTGTTTCGCTCCATTCTCTCCACATGTCCGAACCACCTCAACAACCCTTCCTCAGCCCTCTGGACAACAGTTTTGGTAATCCCGCACCTCCTCCTAACTTCCAAACTACGAATTCTCTGCATTATATTCACACCACACATTGCTCTCAGACATGACATCTCCACTGCCTCCAGCCTTCTCCTCGCTGCAACATTCATCACCCATGCTTCACACCCATATAAGAGCGTTGGTAAAACTATACTCTCATACATTCCCCTCTTTGCCTCCAAAGACAAAGTTCTTTGTCTCCACAGACTCCTAAGTGCACCACTCACCCTTTTCCCCTCATCAATTCTATGATTCACCTCATCTTTCATAGACCCATCCGCTGACACGTCCACTCCCAAATATCTGAATACATTCACCTCCTCCATACTCTCTCCCTCAAATCTGATATCCAATCTTTCATCACCTAATCTTTTTGTTATCCTCATAACCTTACTCTTTCCTGTATTCACTTTCAATTTTCTTCTTTTGCACACCCTACCAAATTCATCCACCAATCTCTGCAACTTCTCTTCAGAATCTCCCAAGAGCACAGTGTCATCAGCAAAGAGCAACTGTGACAACTCCCACTTTATGTGTGATTCTTTATCTTTCAACTCCACGCCTCTTGCCAAGACCCTCGCATTTATTTCTCTTACAACCCCATCTATAAATATATTAAACAACCACGGTGACATCACACATC
>NC_091369.1:11556068-11566068 GCF_038502225.1 Cherax quadricarinatus
GGGGGATAAGTTTGTTAAGTGTACCTGGTAAAGTGTATGGTAGAGGTATTATTGAAAGAATTAAGAGTAAGACGGAGAATAGGATAGCAGATGAACAAGGAGGCTTTAGGAAAGGTAGGGGGTGTGTGGACCAGGTGTTTACAGTGAAACACATAAGTGAACAGTATTTAGATAAGGCTAAAGAGGTCTTTGTGGCATTTATGGATTTGGAAAAGGCGTATGACAGGGTGGATAGGGGGGCAATGTGGCAGATGTTGCAGGTGTATGGTGTAGGAGGTAGGTTACTGAAAGCAGTGAAGAGTTTTTACGAGGATAGTGAGGCTCAAGTTAGAGTATGTAGGAAAGAGGGAAATTATTTCCCAGTAAAAGTAGGCCTTAGACAAGGATGTATGATGTCACCGTGGTTGTTTAATATATTTATAGATGGGGTTGTAAGAGAAGTAAATGCGAGGGTCTTGGCAAGAGGCGTGGAGTTAAAAGATAAAGTATCACACATAAAATGGGAGTTGTCACAGTTGCTCTTTGCTGATGACACTGTGCTCTTGGGAGATTCTGAAGAGAAGTTGCAAAGATTGGTGAATGAATTTGGTAGGGTATGCAAAAGAAGAAAATTAAAAGTGAATACAGGAAAGAGTAAGGTTATGAGGATAACAAAAAAATTAGGTGATGAAAGATTGGATATCAGATTGGAGGGAGAGGGTATGGAGGAGTTGAATGTATTCAGATATTTGGGAGTGGACGTGTCAGCGGATGGGTCTATGAAAGATGAGGTGAATCATAGAATTGATGAGGGGAAAAGGGTGAGTGGTGCACTTAGGAGTCTGTGGAGACAAAGAACTTTGTCCTTGGAGGCAAAGAGGGGAATGTATGAGAGTATAGTTTTACCAACGCTCTTATATGGGTGTGAAGCATGGGTGATGAATGTTGCAGCAAGGAGAAGGCTGGAGGCAGTGGAGATGTCATGTCTGAGAGCAATGTGTGGTGTGAATATAATGCAGAGAATTCGTAGTTTGGAAGTTAGAAGGAGGTGCGGGATTACCAAAACTGTTGTCCAGAGGGCTGAGGAAGGGTTGTTGAGGTGGTTCGGACATGTAGAGAGAATGGAGTGAAACAGAATGACTTCAAGAGTGTATCAGTCTGTAGTGGAAGGAAGGCGGGGTAGGGGTCGGCCTAGGAAAGGTTGGAGGGAGGGGGTAAAGGAGGTTTTGTGTGCAAGGGGCTTGGACTTTCAGCAGGAATGCGTGAGTGTGTTTGATAGGAGTGAATGGAGACAAATGGTTTTTAATACTTGACGTGCTGTTGGAGTGTGAGCAAAGTAACATTTATGAAGGGGCTCAGGGAAACCGGCAGGCCGGACTTGAGTCCTGGAGATGGGAAGTACAGTGCCTGCACTCTGAAGGAGGGGTGTTAATGTTGCAGTTTAAAAACTGTAGTGTAAAGCACCCTTCTGGCAAGACAGTGATGGAGTGAATGATGGTGAAAGTTTTTCTTTTTCGGGCCACCCTGCCTTGGTGGGAATCGGCCAGTGTGATAATAAAAAGATATATATATATATATATATATATATATATATATATATATATATATATATATATATATATATATATATATATATATATATAATATAGGGAGGTACCACCTCTAGAACTGTCATAGGGACCCTCATCCTCAGAGAAAAGAATAAATTTGTTTCAGGGAAAACTCAAGCTGCTTGAGAATTTTCTCCTACCACCCCCTATATTTCAAGTATGTTTTATTTAAAGACAAAATACATTGGCCAAACATTCACAAAAATACAACAGAAAGTAAAACAACATAGGTAACTCAGAGCTACATCTCGAATACTTCGTCCACTGCCTGTGGTGGGCTACGTGCCCAGAATGCTGCAGGCATTTCCTCTCTGGATCGCAACACTGAGTCTCTGAAAGAGAAAGCTGGTCGCCCTGTGGTCCTTGGTTTCTATGATGAGCTTTTCACCCAGCTCTTTGAGGAACTTTAGAGCACACTTGCCCCATGCTCCAAGGGTCCCCGACCCTATTGGAATGAAGTTATAGCAAGGGGGAAGGTCTTCATATTTTCGGATCTTCTGGGTCTCCCTGTGGCTGGCAGCTCCACCCCCTTCCACTACGGAGTATGGCAAGTAGGTGTCTGCCAATATGGCAGCACAGGTATAGTCCCAGGCAATCTGCTTTCCATCCTTCCAGGGTAGCATAGTGGCTCCATCAGGACGCTTTTGACTTCCATCAGACCTCTGTACTTGGGGTTCCCGTTGAGCTGGGCAACGGGCTGTGGCGAGGCTTCTCTTTATGATGTCATTGACCTCCTCATGTCTGGCATACTTCCCTTCTGCTGTGTGACACACAAGACCATGAAGTCCGAATTGATCAGGTGTCGCCCTGCCGCAAATACACCTATGTTCGGTGAGGATGGGGGCGGCTAGGCGAAGAGAAACACCAATCCGAATGGCCTGTGGGTTGAGACGGGTGCCCAGGGAGGAATTGGGAACAGCTAACAGGAAATCTCCTGAGTGTGGTGCCTTCACTGCCAGGAGACGAGCTTTGTCCTTTCCTGAAGCATTGGAGAGCATTGTGTTGGCGATTTTTTCCATGATCGGTTTGTCCCAGTGGGACTGTTTGTGCTGTTTGGGAGGAGCTGGTCTACTGGAGGAGTCTGTAAGGGTGTCCCACCGAATCGCTGCTTCAGTAAACCTGGGGTCTTGAGCTCCTACCACGTCTCTCAAGCGTTCGGGTACTATCTTCTTGACTAATGCACTGGAAGCCAAACACGAAGACAGAAAAGCAGGTAAAGCAACATGCGTTGTTATATATATATATATATATATATATATATATATATATATATATATATATATATATATTTATTTATTTATTTATTTATTTATTTATCTCACTCACAAAGCAATTTATTATTAACAGTAAATATCTAAAATCTTGAGACTGTCATATATGAAAGAATAATTCTAAATTCTGTATTATGGAAAGAAATAACTGTAACAGTGGGATTTAATAAAGACCCTTTGTGACCCTTGTAATCCTTTTTTGTGAGTGTGAGTGTGTGTGCCACTCATAAGATGAGTTGTGGAAGCAGAGTGAACTGCTCTCTTAGGAGGTAACACTGAAAGTGAGATTTTCCAGTGTAATTCCAGATTTTGAGTTTGGACTCTTCTAACATGTAAGGTTGTTTTGGTTTGTTTTCTTGCATGTAAGGTTGTTTTGGTTTGTTTTCTTGCATGTAAGGTTGTTTTGATTTGTTTTCATTAATGTATGGCTGTTTGGATTTGTTTTTCTTACATATAAGGCTGAGTTTTGTTTGTTTTCCTGCGTGTAAGACTGAGTTTTTGTTTTTCTTATCGGTAAGGCTAGTTTAGACTTTGTTCGTATATGTAAGTCTGAGTTTTGGTTATTCTTACACTGAAGGTTGATGTCACATGTTTTCCTCTATATATATGTTTTCCAGCATGTGATAAAGATGTCGTCTCGTGTTTTTCTTGTGTAGATTTTGACACGGATACTCAAAAATGTGATTATTTTAACATTGCTTTGTCTTGGGAAGCAGAGAGAATAGAAATATTTGAGTGCTTTCGTGCGTTTACACACACATTCCGGGGCCAGGAACTGTTACTCGACCCCTGCAACCACAGTTAGGTGAGTACACACACATGCACACTCACACACAGAAACGCAATTTGGACAAAATTCCTTCGATGTTTCTATGAACATACGAAATTAGACAGATATGCTGTGTTTTGAGAAAGTTGTAAAAAAGTGAATGCTAGTATATGAAGAGGTGTGAAATTAAAAGATAATTAACTTGATGCAAAGTGGGAGTTGTTGTTGCTCTTAGACGATGACACAGTTCTTTTGGGAGTTTCTGGAGAAAGTTTTCAAGGATTGGTGAATGAATTTGAGAGCGTATGTAGAAAAAAAAGGTAATTAAAAGTAACTATAGAGCAAGGTGATTGGTGTTGTAGATTAAAAAAACGTGTAGTGGTGCCAACACTTTTTTATGAGTATGAGGCATGGGTTTTAAACATTGCAGTGAAGACGAGGCTAGAGGCAGCTGAAATGTTCTGAGTTATTTGTGTATTGTTCTTTATTTTTGAGAGCAACATGTGGTATGAATAATTTATTCAGAATATTGGAAGTGTACAAATTAGAAGATGGTGTGGATTTACTCAGAGGGCTGAAGATGGTTTGGGCATTTAGAGAGGCTGGAGAAAATGTGATGAAGAGGGTGTATAAATCTGGGGTAGAGGGAAGGAAAGGTAGGGATGGGCCCAGGAATGGTTAGGGATAAGGAGTAAAGGATGATTTGATTGCTAGAGACTTGAGCATCCTGCAAGCTTGTTTAGACCTGCTAGGTTGAAGTGAGTGGAGATTAATTTTTATTCCTTGACGTGCTTTTGAAGTGTGAGTAAGGTAACATTCATGAAGGGACTCAGGGAAACCGGTTAAACAGACTTGAATCTTGGAGGTGGGAAGTACATTGCCTATATTCGAAATGAGGGGTGAGGATGTTGCAGTTTGAACGGTCATTTGAACTGTGGTGTGTCTGTACATCTGTCAAGACAGTGAGTGAATGATGGTGAATGTTTCCTTTTTTGGGTCACTCTGCCCTTTTCTCGTTCCTCCTATTCCTCTCTTCTCTTCCACCTCTTCATTTCCTCTACTGTTCCATCTTTCTTTACTCTGTTGTCCCTTCTTCTATTCCTCTCGGCTGTCCTCTCTCTTCCATTCCCCTCTTTCTTTCCCCCCTTTTCTTTTTTCCCTCTTCCTTTTTCCCTCCTATTCCTCTCCCATCTCTTCCTTCTCTGTGGCTCCAGCCTCCCTACCTTCCGTCTTCTCACAAGCGCCACCAAAAACAGAGAAGTTATCATAAACACTCCAACAAAGGACTTTTATTCTCCCGCTGATGAAGAGAAAACACCTTGACCCGCACCGCTGTTTCCTTCCTCTTTCTCTTTTTCCTGCCTCCTCTCCCTCTCTCCTAGTTCCTTATTCTTAATTTGCATAGTTATTACTTTATTCTTAATGTGTATCCTGTACTTAATTTTATTATTACATGTGAACATCTAATGTGTCTATTTGTCTGTGGACTTTTACTGCTTATTTACTGAATTTTTGTTCTGTGTTCGTCACTTTTTTGTGTTGGTGTTTACATTTTTCTAGTATTAACTATCTTACTCTCTGTCTGTCTGTCTGCCTCTCTCTCTCTCTCTCTCTCTCTCTCTCTCTCTCTCTCTCTCTCTCTCTCTCTCTCTCTCTCTCTCTCTCTCTCTCTCTCTCTCTCTCTCTCTCTCTCTCTCTCTCTCTCTCTATCTCTCTCTCTCTCTCTATCACCTGGAAATTACCCCTCCTTTCTTCTTGCCCTCCTCGCCTTAAATCTTTCCATAAATTAACAGCTTCGTTTGGATCCAGTGTTGTTTGATTGAGTTTGTATACAAGTGGAAACTACATGTAGACCTCATCCAAACTTTTAAAATACTGAAGAAATCTGATACTCAAACGAAAAGTTTTATTTGAAGTGCCAGGTGTTTCAGCACTAGGAAACTCGGGGAAATGAGATGCAAGAAGTCATCTTCCTTTGGCAGAATTAGCAAATGGTATTGGAGATATGCCATCCAAGAGAGTGATGCATATTCTAAAGTCAAAATATGTCTTGAATAGAACTTTGTAGTCAGTGCTTTCGGGTAAGTTCGATAGGTATATTATGTTTTATTTTGAGGTTGTGACGTCCGCAAAAATCACCAACGTGATTAATAGTTATTGTAGATTAAAATTCATGTGGTGTCAGGTTAATTATTTTGTTCCAGGACTCCTTCAATGTTGGTCCCTTCGTGAGGAAGAGTTCTTCATTACTTTGTTCCAGGACCTTCATGGGGAAGAGTTCTTCATTACTTTGTTCCAGGACCTTCATGGGGAAGAGTTCTTCATTACTTTGTTCCAGGACTCCTTCAGTGTTGCTATCTTCATGAGGAAGGATTCTTCATTACTTTGTTCCAGGACTCCTTCAGTGTTGGCCCCTTCATGGGGAAGGGTTCTTCATTACTTTGTTCCAGGACTCCTTCAGTGTTGGCCCCGTCATGGGGAAGGGTTCTTCATTACTTTGTTCCAGGACTCCTTCAGTGTTGGCCCCTTCATGGGGAAGGGTTCTTCATTACTTTGTTCCAGGACTCCTTCAGTGTTGGCCCCTTCATGGGGAAGGGTTCTTGATGTTGGTGAAGAGCTCTTAATGCACAGAATTGTATGTGTCCTCTCGTTTCTCAGATCAATCCTGATTCATTTCTCCAAGCCTTGTATGACCACTATTTGTTAGCGCTTTCCGGAAAATGTAATAACTGCAGTAATAAGTCAGCCCCAGTCGTCGTTATCTCTAGTAGTATGAGTGGGATTAACATTCCCTCTTTTCAGTTAAATTTCATTTGTTTTTCAAAACACATGTTTTTCAAAACACATGTTTCTATAATCACTGTCTTCCAGAATAAACTTTTATCGAGACAGCGTTTCAGTCTGTTTTGAACTATGTACGAAGTGAAATGTTTTCCGAGTAAAATCTTGTTCTTCAGCTTGTGACTCTATCGTCATATTTGTAGGTAATCCGTCTTTTCATGGACCTCTCTTGCTAACACTTGAGCTGGAAGGTTAAAAAAAATAGATAATACATAGGATCTGTTATAGTGCCATTGAATGTAGTGTATTGTTCTCGGTACATAACCTCGGAATAGACTTTAAAGGCATCAGTAATCTCTTACAGCGTATTCTCTTTATTTTCCCTCCCTCCGCCCTCCTTTCCCTGTCTTCTATCCCTCTCTCTTTCTGTGTTTCCATGTCTCCTTCCCTTCCTCCTCTCACTCAGTTCTGGCCACTGCACTGCATTATGGTATACAAGATTATGAATGGAAATGCACAGAATAGTAACTAAATACTCTCATTAGAATAGTAACTAGAATAGTAACTAAATACTCTCATTATTAACGTGTGGACAGAGTAAATCATACTTTACAAGCTTTAATATTTTTATAGTAATGAAATAAACACATTTTTTTGATACCACTGACTTGGTAGAGATGAATGTGGAAATAATTTTTTTTTCACTATGAATGCAAAAAAATAAATTATCTTTCAGTTTTAATAACTAATTCATTATAACTCTTTGAAAAATGGTTAGGTAAATATTTAAGAAATATTAATCTTAAACTTTACATCTATTCCATACATTTGCTACATCTGCCATATTGCTCCCCTATTCACCCTGTTAAATGCCTTTTTTAAATCCATAAATACAATGAAAATTTTCCTTCCGAGCCTGGCCCATGGCCGGGCTCCGGGGATAGTAAGACTTCCGAAACTCATCAATGGTTCCCTTAAATAATGTTCACATAAGTGAACAGGAAAGGGGGAAGGGATTTTCCTTGGCGCTGGTGAAGGTTTCTTGATCCAGAGAATTGGAGCTGCTCTATTTTTTTTTCGAGTCGAGCCTAATTACCGGTCATTCTCCAGGCTTTATATACCCCTAGCGAATTTAGCACTTCCCCCATGAATATAATAAGTTACATTATCCCAAGGTTAATGTAATAGTAGTGATGATGAATATGATGGTGAGAGTAATAATTACTCTTAATAGGATTGTGTTTAATATTCCTTAACTAGAATATTTATTTTTATACAACTGGTGATTCTTAATATAACTTAATATATCTTGCGGCACTGTGTGAGAGAACTTTTGTTTGTCTCGTGTGTTGTTGTAGGGATTATATTAATTTAAATATTTCTATCAGTCACCTTGGTATACTGTAGACTACAAGGTCCCTTGATCTTCCCGTATCTCTTCTCTCTGGTAATTGACGCTGAAGATGAGTCTTCATTTAACGGAAAGGCACATCAGGGTCGTTCAGAGAGCTGGTCAACAACAATCAATCATCAGTGACCACACCCTTGCGTTTCCCCACAGTTGGAAAATATGCATCCATCTTGATTACAATCACTTCACTCACTGCCTTCGCCTCCCTCCCATCTCCCTCTTCCAGACAAAAAAATCTACTACACCATTAACAACAAAAAAATGTTACAATATTTTTTTAACACTGCTTAAGGCTAAGGGACAGACCACCACCTATCATAATTGAGGAACTGATCACTTCAGAATTAGCGCTCCACTTCTGCAATCTCGGGTATTTAAATCGCCTCTATATTCGACTGATGAAGCCTGCGGCGCAAGCACTAAGGGTACATAAGTGTTGCATATGTGTTGCTAATCACAGCATTAGCGTGCTGTATATCTTTTGGCGGTCTGAGGTAGACGAGACGATAAGGTATTTCGGTGCTAGCTTTAAGGACCACGACTACGCTTGCTAAATGGATGTCTCAGGCAAGTGTAATATACCGCAATACACATTCACAAACCACCTGGAAACAAGCACATCTTATTGCCAAGGAAAACAGCAAAACTAAATCATCCATCTTAGCAATACCATAGAACAAAACAGAGGGATGTACATTGTGTCTAAACCCATTCTATAGATAATCTTACATTAACTTATTAAACACAAAATACCACGACCTCATCTCTACCTGATATCACTTAATATTACATGTAACGGCACCTGACCTCTTCCCTAGGCACCGGCAGTACCTGATCTCTCCCAGCGGCACCTGAAGCAGAAATATCTCACTTCTCCCATATGCAGAATAGGTAAAACTGGTCATTTAGCAAGAACTCATTTAAAATTAAGTTCTTTCTAAAATTTTCTCTTATACGTTTAAAGGTATATTTTTTTCCTTTATGTTCATGTAAAAGTTAATAATTTTGTACCAAAAGAATCTTAAAAAAATTACCTAACGTTAGTATAACAAGCGCATTTTAATTTTTATGTGTTCCATATACTTCATAAAGCTTACCTAATGGGAACAGATGTAGTGTACACAGACCTTGCAAAGCACTTGGACGAGTGCGACCGTGGTGCAGTAGCGCGCAAAATGTCTGCAAAGGGAATTACTGAGGCAGCCACAGTGGAAAGCTTTTTCTCAAGGCACAGTACTCGCCTCACTTGTTTATCATTCTTATATCCGACATAAACAAGTACATACTCATAGCGCTGTATTATCCTTAGCTGATATCAGAATTTTTATGAGAGTGGCGTCCATGGGTGACACAGCGAATCTTCAAGCAGATATAAACTACATCCTCCAGTCTCCAACGAACAATATGATGTTCAGTGAGGACAAGTTTCAGTTGCTACATTATGAAAGAATAGGGGAAATAACGTCTGAAATAGAGTACAAAGCAAACTCGAATAATTTAAAACGGCAGAAGTTCAGAGTGTGAGACCTGGGAGTAACAATGCCAGAGGATCTCACATTCAGTGCTCGCAATAATGTTATCGCTACGGCAATCGAAAATGATAGACTCGATAACTAGAACATTAAAAAAGGAGGGATGATGATACTTTTAAGTCACTTGTTTTCTCCAGGCTGGAATATTGCTGTTCTGTATAAGCGGCGCCCTTCAAAGCAGGAAAGATGGCAGAGCTAGAAAACACGCACAGAACATTCACTGGTCGTATAAATGCAGTGATATATTTGGACTACTGGTAACGCTTGAAGTTCCTTGAACTGCACTCGTTGGAACGTAAGCGAGAAACATACATCATAATATACACCTGGGCAATCCTGAAGACACTGGTCCTTAACCTGCACACCGAAATCACTCCAAATTAAAGCAAGAGACTTAGCAGACAGTGCAAAATACCTCCAATAAAAATCAAGGGGGCGATGAATACACCATGAAAGAGTTTTGTAAGTGTAAGAGGTTCTCGACTTTTCAACATCCTTTGTGTTTGAGGAGGGGTTGTGCTTGAGGAGGATTACCAAGAAACTTCAGGAGGACATTTGATAAGTTCCTGAAGTCAGCTGGGCTGTGGTGCGCATATCGAACTGCGGGCGGCCAGCAGTAACAGCCTGGTCGATCAGGCCAGCAAACG
>NC_091369.1:11571068-11603568 GCF_038502225.1 Cherax quadricarinatus
GTAGTAAAGGTGGTGGTAGTAGTATTAAAGGTGGTGGTAGTAGTAGTAAAGGTGGTGTAGTAGGTGGTGGTAGTAGTAGTAAAGGTGGTGGTAGTAGTAGTAAAGGTGGTGGTAGTAGTAGTAAAGGTGGTGGTAGTAAAGGTGGTGGTAGTAGTAGTAAAGGTGGTGGTAGTAAAGGTGGTGGTAGTAAAGGTGGTGGTAGTAGTAGTAAAGGTGGTGGTAGTAGTAGTAAAGGTGGTGGTAGTAGTAGTAAAGGTGGTGGTAGTAGTATTAAAGGTGGTGGTAGTAGTAGTAAAGGTGGTGGTAGTGGTAGTAAAGGTGGTGGTAGTAGTAGTAAAGGTGGTGGTAGTAGTAGTAAAGGTGGTGGTAGTAGTAGTAAAGGTGGTGGTAGTAGTAGTAAAGGTGGTGGTAGTGGTAGTAAAGGTGGTGGTAGTAGTAGTAAAGGTGGTGGTAGTAGTAGCAAAGGTGGTGGTAGTAGTATTAAAGGTGGTGGTAATAGTAGTAAAGGTGGTGGTAGTAGTAGTAAAGGTGGTGGTAGTAGTAGTAAAGGTGGTGGTAGTGGTAGTAAAGGTGGTGGTAGTGGTAGTAGTAGTTTTGATCACGTCAATACTACTACAGTGTTACATTCGACTGAGAAAGCTTGGTGTACAGGAGGTTTTCCGTAATGAAGATGAGTGCTACACGTGTTTCATATTTATCATCTTGTCGGTACTGTATACCTTCACTGTGTTAACGTTTTGTTCACGGTAGAGCTACAGTCTGGAGGCAGAGAGAGAGAGGGGGGGATAGGTGTCCCATGCCCCCCCCCCAGCTTCTTCATGATGCTGGGGTCACCTTAACGTAGTGTTGAGATTACAGTGGGTTGAACCTGGTGATAGGGACCTCATTTACATTGCACCAGAATAATCGTTTACAGTTGCAGCACGAAAGGCCTAGAGCAACAACATTCTCCTACCCCCAGTGGTTGCTCTATATTGTTGATGGTTTCTTTGCAATTGTTGCAGTTTATATATAACAACATGGGTTCGAGTCCTTGGCTAGTCGCAGTGTTGTTATTGATCAATACCACTTGTTCGTGGTTACAATAATATAAAATACTGCTTGTTGAGGCTAGTACACCAAACGGGGAGTAGAATGAAACTAGCTCAGAGGCACCCACACCACCGTATGTCCTCGGATAACGGTAAAACACCTAGCTCTGCTGGGTGCGTGATTCTTGTAGGATTTGGTGGTCCTGTGGTTTAGAGCGTCATGTGGTTTTCGCTCACCATGAGGCGGGCCAAAGCAAAAAGGGTTCGAGTCCTTAGCTACTCACAGTCTTGTTGATCAGTACCACTTGTTCGTGGTTACAATAATATATATATATATATATATATATATATATATATATATATATATATATATATATATATATATATATATATATATATATATAACAGTCCATGGGGAAGTGGAAAAGAATCTTTCCTCCGTAAGCCATGCGTGTCGTATGAGGCGACTAAAATGCCGGGAGCAATGGGCTAGTAACCCCTTCTCCTGTAGACATTTACTAAAAAAGAGAAGAAGAAAAACTTTATAAAACTGGGATGCTTGAATGTGCGTGGATGTAGTGCGGGTGACAAGAAACAGATGATTGCTGACGTTATGAATGAAAAGAAGTTGGATGTCCTGGCCCTAAGCGAAACAAAGCTGAAGGGGGTAGATGAGTTTCGGTGGGGGGAAATAAATGGGATTAAATCTGGAGTATCTGAGAGAGTTAGAGCAAAGGAAGGGGTAGCAGTAATGTTGAAGGATCAGTTATGGAAGGAGAAAAGAGAATATGAATGTGTAAATTCAAGAATTATGTGGATTAAAGTAAAGGTTGGATGCGAAAAGTGGGTCATAATAAGCGTGTATGCACCTGGAGAAGAGAGGAATGTAGAGGAGAGAGAGAGATTTTGGGAGATGTTAAGTGAATGTATAGGAGCCTTTGAACCAAGTGAGAGAGTAATTGTGGTAGGGGACCTGAATGCTAAAGTAGGAGAAACTTTTAGAGAGGGTGTGGTAGGTAAGTTTGGGGTGCCAGGTGTAAATGATAATGGGAGCCCTTTGATTGAACTTTGTATAGAAAGGGGTTTAGTTATAGGTAATACATATTTTAAGAAAAAGAGGATAAATAAGTATACAAGATATGATGTAGGGCGAAATGACAGTAGTTTGTTGGATTATGTATTGGTAGATAAAAGACTGTTGAGTAGACTTCAGGATGTACATGTTTATGTAGCTACACTGAGAGTAAAAGGTAGATGGGATAAAAGGAGAATAGAAGCATCAGGGAAGAGAGAGGTGAAGGTTTATAAACTAAAGGAGGAGGCAGTTAGGGTAAGATATAAACAGCTATTGGAGGATAGATGGGCTAATGAGAGCATAGGCAATGGGGTCGAAGAAGTATGGGGTAGGTTTAAAAATGTAGTGTTAGAGTGTTCAGCAGAAGTTTGTGGTTACAGGACAGTGGGTGTGGGAGGGAAGAGGAGCGATTGGTGGAATGATGATGTAAAGAGAGTAGTAAGGGAGAAAAAGTTAGCATATGAGAAGTTTTTACAAAGTAGAAATGATGCAAGGAGGGAAGAGTATATGGAGAAAAAGAGAGAGGTTAAGAGAGTGGTGAAGCAATGTAAAAAGAGAGCAAATGAGAGAATGGGTGAGATGTTATCAACAAATTTTGTCGAAAATAAGAAAAAGTTTTGGAGTGAGATTAACAAGTTAAGGAAGCCTAGAGAACAAATGGATTTGTCAGTTAAAAATAGGAGAGGAGAGTTATTAAATGGAGAGTTAGAGGTATTGGGAAGATGGAGGGAATATTTTGAGGAATTGTTAAATGTTGATGAAGATAGGGAAGCTGTGATTTCGTGTATAGGGCAAGGAGGAATAACATCTTGTAGGAGTGAGGAAGAGCCAATTGTGAGTGTGGGGGAAGTTCGTGAGGCAGTAGATAAAATGAAAGGGGGTAAGGCAGCTGGGATTGATGGGATAAAGATAGAAATGTTAAAAGCAGGTGGGGATATAGTTTTGGAGTGGTTGGTGCAATTATTTAATAAATGTATGGAAGAAGGTAAGGTACCTAGGGATTGGCAGAGAGCATGCATAGTTCCTTTGTATAAAGGCAAAGGGGACAAAAGAGAGTGCAAAAATTATAGGGGGATAAGTCTGTTGAGTGTACCTGGTAAAGTGTATGGTAGAGTTATTATTGAAAGAATTAAGAGTAAGACGGAGAATAGGATAGCAGATGAACAAGGAGGCTTTAGGAAAGGTAGGGGGTGTGTGGACCAGGTGTTTACAGTGAAGCATGTAAGTGAACAGTATTTAGATAAGGCTAAAGAGGTCTTTGTGGCATTTATGGATTTGGAAAAGGCGTATGACAGGGTGGATAGGGGGGCAATGTGGCAGATGTTGCAGGTGTATGGTGTAGGAGGTAGGTTATTGAAAGCAATGAAGAGTTTTCACGAGGATAGCGAGGCTCAAGTTAGAGTATGTAGGAAAGAGGGAAATTATTTCCCAGTAAAAGTAGGCCTTAGACAAGGATGTGTGATGTCACCGTGGTTGTTTAATATATTTATAGATGGGGTTGTAAGAGAAGTAAATGCGAGGGTCTTGTCAAGAGGCGTGGAGTTAAAAGATAAAGAATCACACATAAAGTGGGAGTTGTCACAGTTGCTCTTTGCTGATGACACCGTGCTCTTGGGAGATTCTGAAGAGAATTTGCAGAGATTGGTGGATGAATTTGGTAGGGTGTGCAAAAGAAGAAAATTAAAAGTGAATACAGGAAAGAGTAAGGTTATGATGATAACAAAAAGATTAGGTGATGAAAGATTGGATATCAGATTGGAGGGAGAGAGTATGGAGGAGGTGAATGTATTCAGATATTTGGGAGTGGACGTGTCAGCGGATGGGTCTATGAAAGATGAGGTGAATCATAGAATTGATGAGGGGAAAAGGGTGAGTGGTGCACTTAGGAGTCTGTGGAGACAAAGAACTTTGTCCTTGGAGGCAAAGAGGGGAATGTATGATAGTATAGTTTTACCAACGCTCTTATATGGGTGTGAAGCATGGGTGATGAATGTTGCAGCGTGGAGAAGGCTGGAGGCAGTGGAGATGTCATGTCTGAGGGCAATGTGTGGTGTGAATATAATGCAGAGAATTCGTAGTTTGGAAGTTAGGAGGAGGTGCTGGATTACCAAAACTGTTGTCCAGAGGGCTGAGGAAGGGTTGTTGAGGTGGTTCGGACATGTAGAGAGAATGGAGCGAAACAGAGTGACTTCAAGAGTGTATCAGTCTGTAGTGGAAGGAAGGCGGGGTAGGGGTCGGCCTAGGAAAGGTTGGAGGGAGGGGGTAAAGGAGGTTTTGTGTGTGAGGGGCTTGGACTTCCAGCAGGCATGCGTGAGCGTGTTTGATAGGAGTGAATGGAGACAAATGGTTTTTAATACTTGACGTGCTGTTGGAGTGTGAGCAAAGTAACATTATGAAGGGGTTCAGGGAAACCGGCAGGCCGGACTTGAGTCCTGGAGATGGGAAGTACAGTGCCTGCACTCTGAAGGAGGGGTGTTAATGTTGCAGTTTAAAAACTGTAGTGTAAAGCACCCTTCTGGCAAGACAGTGATGGAGTGAATGATGGTGAAAGTTTTTCTTTTTCGGGCCACCCTGCCTTGGTGGGAATCGGCCAGTGTGATAAAAAAAAATAGGTGATCTGAATGACCACCCAAGTTACAGTATACCTTTGATTAGTTTCTAGAGTTTTTCTACTCCTGGAGCCCGGCCATAGGCCAAACTCATCTGTAATTTGCCTGGTCAACCAGGCTGTTGCTGCTGGTTTTCTCTTAAAATCTCAAAGCTGTTTACCCTTCCTACCACTGCCTGCCACCCGCCAACATTCCTCGTCCACCCCCATTCCCACCCTCTCTCCATCACCTCCCTCTCCGCCCTCCACCTCCCTTTCCGTCTCTCCCCACCTCCCTTCTTTCCCCCTTCTCCCTATCAACAAGGGTGAGAGGCCTTCACAATATGACTGATGAGCCCCCCTGCCCTCCCGTTAATTGAATTTGTAATTTATATAGACCTGGCTTATTTGTAGTCTACAGAGGCTAGGGTTACTTGTAGTTTGCATAGGAAGGGCTAGGTAACAGACTAGGCTTCCTCTGGTAAACTAGGTTTTTATCCTAGACTGATGATGTTTACCTAGACCTAGGCTATTGCTGTTTACGTCTGGGTTATTGTTTACTCAAGCCTAGGCTGTTGATTTTTTATTCAGATCCAAACTATGGCTGTTTACTTAGGCTTAGGTCTAGATTGTTTACCTGAGTCTTTTGATCCTACAAATTAGAGCTACGCACACACACACACACACACACACACACACACACACACACACACACACACACACACACACACACACACACACACACACACACACACACACACACACACACACGCACACACACACACACACACAAGATAAAACATATAAAAATACATTCCATACGCTTGAAGAAAAGAACAAATTCCCTGGGATTTAATCTGAATAAATTTACAGAAAACTATTGCCTTGCCTCCCAAAAGCAAATCTGTGGTCGTGTGAACGCAGGAAAGAGGGGAGAAAATTGGAAGAGGGGAGGAAAAGAGAGAGAGAGAGAGAGAGGGAGAGAGAGAGAAGGGGGGGGGAGAATGGAGAAAATTTAAAATGGAAGAAAAACAAAAGGATACATTTAGCAAAGAGGAGAGAGGGAGAGAGGGGGGAGGGGGAAATGGTGTGGATACAGAAAGGGGAGAGAGGAAGGACAACAATCAGAAATTAAAAGGGAGAAAACGCTGTTAAATTCTTAAAGAAACTGGTAGCCCTAGTGGATGACTGATGCTTCAGTTGACAGGCTTGTAGGTTGATAGATTTACAGGTAGGCTAATATGTAGGTCTAGAGGGCTGGATGAGTTGCATATCACTAAACTACAAGAATACGCTTGTTAAAATGCCACTTAATAGAGAAGCAAATTGAAGAAGTAAGCCTGGGTAACAAGGAGAGTGTTAGCATATTTGTAACATGCCTGTTACAGGTTTCTAGGGTTCTATCTTCACAGATCAGCGAGGCTTCCTCAACGCCTTGTCAACCAGGCTGTTTGTGCTGGCGGTCTTCAGGCCCACGTAGCTATAAGCCTATCACAGCTTGGGTGCTCAGGAATTTGCAGGTGACTGTGGATGAGATTCTTGAACACACACACACACACACACACACACACACACACACACACACACACACACACACACACACACACACACACACACACACACACACACACACACACATCACACACACATACACGTACACATACACACATACACATACACACACACACACACACACACACACAAACGCACACACACACACACACACACACACACACACACACACACACACACACACACACACACAGAACAAGGGGGTTGCAGGGGTCAAGTCACAGCTGTGACTCGACCCCTGCAACCATAAATTGGTAAGACCACACACACACACACACACACACACACACACACACACACACACACACACACACACACACACACACACACACACACACACACACAAGAATTCATTCGATCGAAGACCAAGCAGAACTACAAACGGATCTGGACAGGGTGCAGACCTGGTCCAGCAATTGGCTCCTGGAGTTCAACCCCACCATGTGCAAAGTCATGAAGATTGGGGAAGGGCAAAGAAGACTTCAGACGGAATACAGTCTCGGGGGCCAGAGACTACAAACTTCACTCAAGGAAAGAGATCTTGGGGTGAGTATAACAGCAGGCACATCTCCTGAAGCGTACATCAACCAAATAACTGCTGTAGCATATGGGCGCCTAGCAAACCTCAGAACAGCATTCCGACATCTTAGTAAGGAATTGTTCAGGACCCTGTACACCAGTAAAAGGACACAAGTGCAACTAATGTGGCATTTATTGTGGCAACGTTTCGCTCTCCAGGAGCTTTATCAAGCCTGGAGAGCGAAACGTTGCCACAATAAATGTCACATTAGTTGCACTTGTGTCCTTTTACTTTACATATTGTCGGTAATTCTACCAACTTTATTACACCCTGTACACCGTGTACGTTAGGCCCATATTGGAGTATGCGACACCAGTCTGGAACCCACACCTAGCCAAGCACGTAAAGAAACTAGAGAAAGTGCAAAGGTTTGCAACAAGACTAGTCCCAGAGCTAAGAGGTATGTCCTGCTAGGAGAGGTTAAGGGAAATCAACCTGACGACACTGGAAGACAGGAGAGATAGGGGGGACATGATAACGACATACAAAATACTGAGAGGAATTGATAGGTGGACAAAGACAGGATGTTCCAGAGATGGGACACAGCAACAAGGAGACACAGTTGGAAGACGAAGACACAGATGAATCACAGGGATGTTAGGAAGTACTTCTTCAGCCACAGAGTAGTCAGGAAGTGGAATAGTTTGGGAGGCGATGTAGTGGAGACAGGATCCATACATAGCTTTAAGCAGAGGTATGATAAAGCTCACGGTTCAGGGAGAATGACCTAGTAGCGACCAGTGAAGAGGCGGGACGAGGAGCTTGGACCCGACCCCTGTAACCTCAACTAGGTGAGTACACACACACACACACACACACCTCTTAGAATTAAAGACCAGAAAGCGAGAGAGAGAGAAAAACTTAGAGTAGAATTTCATTAAGAAGGGGAACTACAAAGGAGAAGTGAAAAGACGTAGAGGGGACGCTAGAGACCAGGTGGGGTGAGGGGAAGCAAGGACAGACTCAGGGGTCGGGGTAGCTGAGGGAAAGTGAGGCAGGATGTGATGAGGGGGGTAAAAGATAAAGCAAGATGCGAAGAAAAGGTAAGGCAGGGCGTGAGGACATGGGAAGTGAAAATGCGAGAGAGAAATGAGGTAAGATATAAGGGAAAATTAAGTAAATATGGGAGGGAAAGTAATACAAGATGGGAGAGAAGATAAGACATGGGAGGGAAATTGAGAGTAAAAGAATTAAATCCCTTAAAGTGATCCCTTAATAAATATATAGTTATATATATATATATATATATATATATATATATATATATATATACATATATATATATATATATAAGAACATAAGAACATAAGAACGAAGGAACACTGCAGAAGGCCTACTGGCCCATGCGAGGCAGGTCCAAGTCCCTACCGGCTTAAGCCAATGCACCCAACCTAGTCAGGTCAGGTCACATTGACTTAAGGGAGGAACACGGCAACCGACCTGTTAGCACAAGCTATCAGGTCCAACTCACACCCACCCACATCTACTCATGTATTTATCCAACCTATTTTTAAAGCTACACAACGTTCTGGCCTCTATAACGGTACTTGGGAGTTTGTTCCACTCATCCACAACTCTATTACCAAACCAGTACTTTCCTATATCCCTCCTGAATCTGAATTTTTCCAACTTAAAACCATTGCTGCGAGTCCTGTCTAGGCTAGATACTTTCAGCACACTATTTACATCCCCTTTATTTATTCCTGTCTTCCACTTATAAACCTCAATCATATCCCCCCTAATTCTACGTCTTTCTAGAGAGTGCAGTTTCAGGGCCCTTAGTCTATCCTCATAGGGAAGGTTTCTGATACATGGGATCATCTTTGTCATCCTCCTTTGTACATTTTCCAGAGAATTTATATCCATTCTGTAATACGGTGACCAAAACTGTGCAGCATAATCTAAATGAGGCCTAACCAAGGATGTATAGAGTTGAAGAACAACCTGAGGACTCCTATTATTTATGCTTCTTGATATGAAGCCAAGGATTCTATTAGCTTTATTGCGAACACTTATGCACTGTTGTCTTGGTTTCAGATTACTGCTAACCAGAACTCCTAAATCTTTTTCGCAATCCGTAATATTAAGATCTACATTATTTAGTTTATATGTGGCATGGTTATTGTCCTGTCCAACATTTAGAACTTTGCATTTGTCTATATTAAACTGCATCTGCCACTTCTCCGACCACTGCATCAGTCTATTCAAATCTTCCTGGAGTGCTCGAATGTCCTCGTCAGAATGAATTCGACGGCCTATTTTGGTGTCATCGGCAAACTTGCCGATGTCGCTCTTTATGCCCTCATCTATGTCGTTTATGTAGATTGTGAACAGCAGGGGGCCCAACACTGACCCCTGTGGAACACCGCTCGTGACGCTTCCCCACTCTGATTTCTCCCCATTTATGCAAACTCTCTGCTGCCTATTTGTCAACCATGCCTCTATCCAGGAAAAAATTTCTCCTCCTATTCCATGTGCTTTAATTTTCCTCAATAGTCTCTGATGTGGGACCCTGTCAAAAGCCTTACTGAAGTCCATATACACAATATCATATTCACTACCATGATCTACCTCCTCAAATACCTTAGTGAAAAAAGTTAATAAATTCGTAAGGCAGGAACGCCCCTTTGTAAAACCATGCTGAGATTCGTTGATTAATTTATGCTTTTCAAGGTGGCTACGAACTGCCTCGGCAATTATTGATTCCATAAATATACTCACATATATATCAGTAACAACACTGCGACTAGCCAAGGACTCGAACCCATGCTGCTTTAGCCTGCCTCATGGTAGGCGAGAACTCATGACGCCTTAATCCACTGGACCATACGTCATGAGTTTTTTCGTCCACCATGAGGCAGGCCAAAACAGCATGGGTTCGAGTCCTTGGCTAGTCGCAGTGTTGTCATTGATCAATAATGTCATGTGGGTTCGATAACGTGGATGGGGTAAAAATACTCACGTAGGCTGGTTAATACGTATAATTATAACGGAAAGTATGGGAAGCACCATCAGCTGCCCTGCCTCTCTCTGCTCTCTATCTCAGACTGACCCGCCAGTGCCTAGAGGGTGAGCGGTGTTTAAAAACATGCTATGGTCAGCAGCAACGTGAATAACAGTCAGTGATTCACACAGACGGTTGGTAGTGAGTCATCTACTGGTAACTGGTTACTGGTAACTGGTACTACTGAGAATAATGCTCGTTTGCGGGAACAATAATATATGTATATATATATATATATATATATATATATATATATATATATATATATATATATATATATATATATATATATATATATATATATATATATTATATATATATAAATTGTATGTATGTGCTTATGTGTGATCGGAAAAAAAAACGGAAAACGGAGGAGGGCGCATCTTAGGAGGAAAGGTAAGGTAGTGAGAGGGATAGGGGAAGGTGGGATGATTAAATGAGGTAGGTTTAATGTAGATGAATTTCGAGGAAGTTATTACTTTTGGAAGGAACTGAGGCAGGAAGACTTGTGGGTAGATGTGCGGAGAGTAAATTATATTAGAGCGAGAACGGTAGCTGCGTGTAAATTGGCTGGAGAGAGGCAGGAGGGAATGACTGGTGGAGGGGCAGGAGGAGGGAATGACTGGTGGAGAGGCAGGAGGAGGGAATGACTGGTGGAGAAGCAGGAGGAGGGAATGACTGGTGGAGAAGCAGGAGGAGGGAATGACTGGTGGAGAAGCAGGAGGAGAGAATGACTGGTGGAGAAGCAGGAGGAGGGAATGACTGGTGGAGAAGCAGGAGGAGGGAATGACTGGTGGAGAAGCAGGAGGAGGGAATGACTGGTGGAGAAGCAGGAGGAGGGAATGACTGGTGGAGAAGCAGGAGGAGGGAATGACTGGTGGAGAAGCAGGAGGAGGGAATGACTGGTGGAGAAGCAGGAGGAGGGAATGACTGGTGGAGAAGCAGGAGGAGGGAATGACTGGTGGAGAAGCAGGAGGAGGGAATGACTGGTGGAGAAGCAGGAGGAGGGAATGACTGGTGGAGAAGCAGGAGGAGGGAATGACTGGTGGAGAAGCAGGAGGAGGGAATGACTGGTGGAGAAGCAGGAGGAGGGAATGACTGGTGGAGAAGCAGGAGGAGGGAATGACTGGTGGAGAAGCAGGAGGAGGGAATGACTGGTGGAGAAGCAGGAGGAGGGAATGACTGGTGGAGAAGCAGGAGGAGGGAATGACTGGTGGAGAAGCAGGAGGAGGGAATGACTGGTGGAGAAGCAGGAGGAGGGAATGACTGGTGGAGAAGCAGGAGGAGGGAATGACTGGTGGAGAAGCAGGAGGAGGGAATGACTGGTGGAGAAGCAGGAGGAGGGAATGACTGGTGGAGAGGCAGGAGGAGGGAATGACTGGTGGAGAAGCAGGAGGAGGGAATGACTGGTGGAGAAGCAGGAGGAGGGAATGACTGGTGGAGAAGCAGGAGGAGAGAATGACTGGTGGAGAAGCAGGAGGAGGGAATGACTGGTGGAGAAGCAGGAGGAGGGAATGACTGGTGGAGAAGCAGGAGGAGGGAATGACTGGTGGAGAAGCAGGAGGAGGGAATGACTGGTGGAGAGGCAGGAGGAGGGAATGACTGGTGGAGAAGCAGGAGGAGGGAATGACTGGTGGAGAAGCAGGAGGAGGGAATGACTGGTGGAGAAGCAGGAGGAGGGAATGACTGGTGGAGAAGCAGGAGGAGGGAATGACTGGTGAATGAGAGGCAGGAGGAGGGAATGACTGGTGGAGAAGCAGGAGGAGGGAATGACTGGTGGAGAAGCAGGAGGAGGGAATGACTGGTGGAGAAGCAGGAGGAGGGAATGACTGGTGGAGAGGCAGGAGGAGGGAATGACTGGTGGAGAAGCAGGAGGAGGGAATGACTGGTGGAGAAGCAGGAGGAGGGAATGACTGGTGGAGAAGCAGGAGGAGGGAATGACTGGTGGAGAAGCAGGAGGAGGGAATGACTGGTGGAGAAGCAGGAGGAGGGAATGACTGGTGGAGAAGCAGGAGGAGGGAATGACTGGTGGAGAAGCAGGAGGAGGGAATGACTGGTGGAGAAGCAGGAGGAGGGAATGACTGGTGGAGAAGCAGGAGGAGGGAATGACTGGTGGAGAAGCAGGAGGAGGGAATGACTGGTGGAGAAGCAGGAGGAGGGAATGACTGGTGGAGAAGCAGGAGGAGGGAATGACTGGTGGAGAAGCAGGAGGAGGGAATGACTGGTGGAGAAGCAGGAGGAGGGAATGACTGGTGGAGAAGCAGGAGGAGAGAATGACTGGTGGAGAAGCAGGAGGAGGGAATGACTGGTGGAGAAGCAGGAGGAGGGAATGACTGGTGGAGAAGCAGGAGGAGGGAATGACTGGTGGAGAGGCAGGAGGAGGGAGTGACTGGTGGAGAAGCAGGAGGAGGGAATGACTGGTGGAGAAGCAGGAGGAGGGAATGACTGGTGGAGAAGCAGGAGGAGGGAATGACTGGTGGAGAAGCAGGAGGAGGGAATGACTGGTGGAGAAGCAGGAGGAGGGAATGACTGGTGGAGAAGCAGGAGGAGGGAATGACTGGTGGAGAAGCAGGAGGAGGGAATGACTGGTGGAGAAGCAGGAGGAGGGAATGACTGGTGGAGAAGCAGGAGGAGGGAATGACTGGTGGAGAAGCAGGAGGAGGGAATGACTGGTGGAGAAGCAGGAGGAGGGAATGACTGGTGGAGAAGCAGGAGGAGGGAATGACTGGTGGAGAAGCAGGAGGAGGGAATGACTGGTGGAGAAGCAGGAGGAGGGAATGACTGGTGGAGAAGCAGGAGGAGGGAATGACTGGTGGAGAAGCAGGAGGAGGGAATGACTGGTGGAGAAGCAGGAGGAGGGAATGACTGGTGGAGAAGCAGGAGGAGGGAATGACTGGTGGAGAAGCAGGAGGAGGGAATGACTGGTGGAGAAGCAGGAGGAGGGAATGACTGGTGGAGAAGCAGGAGGAGGGAATGACTGGTGGAGAAGCAGGAGGAGGGAATGACTGGTGGAGAAGCAGGAGGAGGGAATGACTGGTGGAGAAGCAGGAGGAGGGAATGACTGGTGGAGAAGCAGGAGGAGGGAATGACTGGTGGAGAAGCAGGAGGAGGGAATGACTGGTGGAGAAGCAGGAGGAGGGAATGACTGGTGGAGAAGCAGGAGGAGGGAATGACTGGTGGAGAAGCAGGAGGAGGGAATGACTGGTGGAGAAGCAGGAGGAGGGAATGACTGGTGGAGAAGCAGGAGGAGGGAATGACTGGTGGAGAAGCAGGAGGAGGGAATGACTGGTGGAGAGGCAGGAGGAGGGAATGACTGGTGGAGAAGCAGGAGGAGGGAATGACTGGTGGAGAAGCAGGAGGAGGGAATGACTGGTGGAGAAGCAGGAGGAGAGAATGACTGGTGGAGAAGCAGGAGGAGGGAATGACTGGTGGAGAAGCAGGAGGAGGGAATGACTGGTGGAGAAGCAGGAGGAGGGAATGACTGGTGGAGAAGCAGGAGGAGGGAATGACTGGTGGAGAGGCAGGAGGAGGGAATGACTGGTGGAGAAGCAGGAGGAGGGAATGACTGGTGGAGAAGCAGGAGGAGGGAATGACTGGTGGAGAAGCAGGAGGAGAGAATGACTGGTGGAGAAGCAGGAGGAGGGAATGACTGGTGGAGAAGCAGGAGGAGGGAATGACTGGTGGAGAGGCAGGAGGAGGGAATGACTGGTGGAGAAGCAGGAGGAGGGAATGACTGGTGGAGAGGCAGGAGGAGGGAATGACTGGTGGAGAGGCAGGAGGAGGGAATGACTGGTGGAGAAGCAGGAGGAGAGAATGACTGGTGGAGAAGCAGGAGGAGGGAATGACTGGTGGAGAAGCAGGAGGAGGGAATGACTGGTGGAGAGGCAGGAGGAGGGAATGACTGGTGGAGAAGCAGGAGGAGGGAATGACTGGTGGAGAAGCAGGAGGAGGGAATGACTGGTGGAGAAGCAGGAGGAGGGAATGACTGGTGGAGAAGCAGGAGGAGGGAATGACTGGTGGAGAGGCAGGAGGAGGGAATGACTGGTGGAGAAGCAGGAGGAGGGAATGACTGGTGGAGAAGCAGGAGGAGGGAATGACTGGTGGAGAAGCAGGAGGAGGGAATGACTGGTGGAGAGGCAGGAGGAGGGAATGACTGGTGGAGAAGCAGGAGGAGAGAATGACTGGTGGAGAAGCAGGAGGAGGGAATGACTGGTGGAGAAGCAGGAGGAGGGAATGACTGGTGGAGAAGCAGGAGGAGGGAATGACTGGTGGAGAGGCAGGAGGAGGGAGTGACTGGTGGAGAAGCAGGAGGAGGGAATGACTGGTGGAGAAGCAGGAGGAGGGAATGACTGGTGGAGAAGCAGGAGGAGGGAATGACTGGTGGAGAAGCAGGAGGAGGGAATGACTGGTGGAGAAGCAGGAGGAGGGAATGACTGGTGGAGAAGCAGGAGGAGGGAATGACTGGTGGAGAAGCAGGAGGAGGGAATGACTGGTGGAGAAGCAGGAGGAGGGAATGACTGGTGGAGAAGCAGGAGGAGGGAATGACTGGTGGAGAGGCAGGAGGAGGGAGTGACTGGTGGAGAAGCAGGAGGAGGGAATGACTGGTGGAGAAGCAGGAGGAGGGAATGACTGGTGGAGAAGCAGGAGGAGGGAATGACTGGTGGAGAAGCAGGAGGAGGGAATGACTGGTGGAGAAGCAGGAGGAGGGAATGACTGGTGGAGAAGCAGGAGGAGGGAATGACTGGTGGAGAAGCAGGAGGAGGGAATGACTGGTGGAGAAACAGGAGGAGGGAATGACTGGTGGAGAGGCAGGAGGAGGGAATGACTGGTGGAGAAGCAGGAGGAGAGAATGACTGGTGGAGAAGCAGGAGGAGGGAATGACTGGTGGAGAAGCAGGAGGAGGGAATGACTGGTGGAGAAGCAGGAGGAGGGAATGACTGGTGGAGAAGCAGGAGGAGGGAGTGACTGGTGGAGAAACAGGAGGAGGGAATGACTGGTGGAGAAGCAGGAGGAGGGAATGACTGCTGGAGAGGCAGGAGGAGGGAGTGACTGGTGGAGAAGCAGGAGGAGGGAATGACTGGTGGAGAAGCAGGAGGAGGGAATGACTGGTGGAGAAGCAGGAGGAGGGAATGACTGGTGGAGAAGCAGGAGGAGGGAGTGACTGGTGGAGAAGCAGGAGGAGGGAATGACTGGTGGAGAAGCAGGAGGAGGGAATGACTGGTGGAGAAGCAGGAGGAGGGAATGACTGGTGGAGAAACAGGAGGAGGGAATGACTGGTGGAGAGGCAGGAGGGAATGATTGTTGGAGAGGCAGGAGGGAATGGCTTGTGGAAAGAGGCAGGAGTAAGGAATGACTGGTGGAGAGGCAGGAGGGAATGACTCTTGGAGAGGCAGGAGCAAGGAATAACTAGTGGGGAGGCAGAACTAAGGAATGACTGATGGAGAGGCAGGGGTAATGAATGACTGGTGGAGGGAGACAGGAGAGAATGAGTTTAGTGTAGGGAGACAGGAGGAGGAAGAATAAAGACGGGTCTAGTGAATCAGAGGATAAATTATAAAGTAGTAGAGGCAGCTTGGTTAGTGTGTGTGTGTGTGTGTGTGTGTGTGTGTGTGTGTGTGTGTGTGTGTGTGTGTGTGTGTGTGTGTGTGTGTGTGTGTGTGTGTGTGTGTGTGTGTGTGTGTGTGTGTGTGTGTGTGTGTGTGTGTGTGTGTGTGTGTGTGTGTGTGTGTGTGTGTGTGTGTGTGTGTGTGTGTGTGTGTGTGTGTGTGTGTGTGTGTGTGTGTGTGTGTGTGTGTGTGTGTGTGTGTGTGTGTGTGTGTGTGTGTGTGTGTGTGTGTGTGTGTGTGTGTGTGTGTGTGTGTGTGTGTGTGTGTGTGTGTGTGTGTGTGTGTGTGTGTGTGTGTGTGTGTGTGTGTGTGTGTGTGTGTGTGTGTGTGTGTGTGTGTGTGTGTGTGTGTGTGTGTGTGTGTGTCTGTGTGTGTGTGTCTGTGTGTGTGTGTGGCTGTGTGTGTCTGTGTGTGTGTGTGTGTGTGTGTGTGTGTGTGTGTGTGTGTGTGTGTGTGTGTGTGTGTGTGTGTGTGTGTGTGTGTGTGTGTGTGTGTGTGTGTGTGTGTATGTGTGTGTGTGTGTGTGTGTGTGTGTGTGTGTGTGTGTGTGTGTGTGTGTGTGTGTGTGTGTGTATGTATGTGTGTGTGTGTGTGTGTGTGTGTGTGTGTGTGTGTGTGTGTGTGTGTGTGTATGTGTGTGTGTGTGTGTGTGTGTGTGTGTGTGTGTGTGTGTGTGTGTGTGTGTGTGTGTGTGTGTGTGTGTGTGTGTGTGTGTGTGTGTGTGTGTGTGTGTGTGTGTATGTGTGTGTGTGTGTGTGTGTGTGTGTGTGTGTGTGTGTGTGTGTGTATGTGTGTGTGTGTGTGTGTATGTGTGTGTGTGTGTGTGTGTGTGTGTGTGTGTGTGTGTGTGTGTGTGTGTGTGTGTGTATGTGTGTGTGTGTGTGTGTGTGTGTGTGTGTGTGTATGTGTGTGTGTGTGTGTGTGTATGTGTGTGTGTGTGTGTGTGTGTGTGTGTGTGTGTGTGTGTGTGTGTGTGTGTGTGTGTGTGTGTGTGTGTGTGTGTGTGTGTGTGTGTGTGTGTGTGTGTGTGTACGTACGTTTCATCTTATATATTATTTGACGCATTTCCTAAATCACATCAAGACTCCGAAATGAAAATTAGCCTCTGTTAACTCTCATCTCCTCTCTTCGTTTACCCTCCTTCCCTTACCTCTGCCTCTTGTCTCTACCCTCCTTCCCTTACCTCTGCCTCTTGTCTCTGCCCTCCTTCCCATACCGCTGACTCTTGTCTCTGCCCTCCTTCCCTTAGCTCTGCCTCTTGTCTCTGCCCTCCTTCCCATACCGCTGACTCTTGTCTCTGCCCTCCTTCCCTTACCTCTGCCTCTTGTCTCTGCCCTCCTTCCCATACCGCTGACTCTTGTCTCTGCCCTCCTTCCCATACCGCTGACTCTTGTCTCTGCCCTCCTTCCCATACCGCTGACTCTTGTCTCTGCCCTCCTTCCCATACCGCTGACTCTTGTCTCTGCCCTCCTTCCCTTACCTCTGCCTCTTGTCTCTGCCCTCCTTCCCATACCGCTGACTCTTGTCTCTGCCCTCCTTCCCATACCGCTGACTCTTGTCTCTGCCCTCCTTCCCATACCGCTGACTCTTGTCTCTGCCCTCCTTCCCATACCGCTGACTCTTGTCTCTGCCCTCCTTCCCATACCGCTGACTCTTGTCTCTGCCCTCCTTCCCATACCGCTGACTCTTGTCTCTACCCTCCTTCCCATACCGCTGACTCTTGTCTCTGCCCTCCTTCCCATACCGCTGACTCTTGTCTCTGCCCTCCTTCCCATACCGCTGACTCTTGTCTCTACCCTCCTTCCCATACCTCTGCCTCTTGTCTCTGCCCTCCTTCCCATACCGCTGACTCTTGTCTCTGCCCTCCTTCCCATACCGCTGACTCTTGTCTCTGCCCTCCTTCCCATACCGCTGACTCTTGTCTCTGCCCTCCTTCCCATACCGCTGACTCTTGTCTCTGCCCTCCTTCCCATACCGCTGACTCTTGTCTCTGCCCTCCTTCCCTTACCTCTGCCTCTTGTCTCTGCCCTCCTTCCCATACCGCTGACTCTTGTCTCTGCCCTCCTTCCCATACCGCTGACTCTTGTCTCTGCCCTCCTTCCCTTACCGCTGACTCTTGTCTCTGCCCTCCTTCCCATACCGCTGACTCTTGTCTCTGCCCTCCTTCCCTTACCTCTGCCTCTTCTCTCTGCCCTCCTTCCCATACCGCTGACTCTTGTCTCTGCCCTCCTTCCCATACCGCTGACTCTTGTCTCTGCCCTCCTTCCCATACCGCTGACTCTTGTCTCTGCCCTCCTTCCCTTACCTCTGCCTCTTGTCTCTGCCCTCCTTCCCATACCGCTGACTCTTGTCTCTGCCCTCCTTCCCATACCGCTGACTCTTGTCTCTGCCCTCCTTCCCATACCGCTGACTCTTGTCTCTGCCCTCCTTCCCATTCCGCTGACTCTTGTCTCTGCCCTCCTTCCCATACCGCTGACTCTTGTCTCTGCCCTCCTTCCCATACCGCTGACTCTTGTCTCTACCCTCCTTCCCATACCGCTGACTCTTGTCTCTGCCCTCCTTCCCATACCGCTGACTCTTGTCTCTGCCCTCCTTCCCATACCGCTGACTCTTGTCTCTACCCTCCTTCCCATACCTCTGCCTCTTGTCTCTGCCCTCCTTCCCATACCGCTGACTCTTGTCTCTGCCCTCCTTCCCATACCTCTGACTCTTGTCTCTGCCCTCCTTCCCATACCGCTGCCTCTTGTCTCTACCCTCCTTCCCTTACCTCTGCCTCTTGTCTCTGCCCTCCTTCCCTTACCTCTGCCTCTTGTCTCTGCCCTCCTTCCCTTACCTCTGCCTCTTGTCTCTGCCCTCCTTCCCTTACCTCTGCCTCTTGTCTCTGCCCTCCTTCCCTTACCTCTGCCTCTTGTCTCTGCCCTCCTTCCCTTACCTCTGCCTCTTGTCTCTGCCCTCCTTCCCTTACCTCTGCCTCTTGTCTCTACCCTCCTTCCCATACCGCTGCCTCTTGTCTCTACCCTCCTTCCCTTACCTCTGCCTCTTGTCTCTGCCCTCCTTCCCTTACCTCTGCCTCTTGTCTCTACCCTCCTTCCCTTACCTCTGCCTCTTGTCTCTGCCCTCCTTCCCTTACCTCTGCCTCTTGTCTCTACCCTCCTTCCCTTACCTCTGCCTCTTGTCTCTACCCTCCTTCCCATACCGCTGCCTCTTGTCTCTACCCTCCTTCCCTTACCTCTGCCTCTTGTCTCTGCCCTCCTTCCCTTACCTCTGCCTCTTGTCTCTACCCTCCTTCCCATACCGCTGCCTCTTGTCTCTACCCTCCTTCCCTTACCTCTGCCTCTTGTCTCTACCCTCCTTCCCATACCGCTGCCTCTTGTCTCTACCCTCCTTCCCATACCGCTGACTCTTGTCTCTGCCCTCCTTCCCTTACCTCTTCCTCTTGTCTCTACCCTCCTTCCCTTACCTCTGCCTCTTGTCTCTGCCCTCCTTCCCTTACCTCTGCCTCTTGTCTCTACCCTCCTTCCCATACTGCTGACTCTTGTCTCTGCCCTCCTTCCCATACCGCTGACTCTTGTCTCTGCCCTCCTTCCCATACCGCTGATTCTTGTCTCTACCCTCCTTCCCATACCGCTGACTCTTGTCTCTGCCCTCCTTCCCATACCGCTGACTCTTGTCTCTGCCCTCCTTCCCATACCGCTGACTCTTGTCTCTACCCTCCTTCCCATACCGCTGACTCTTGTCTCTGCCCTCCTTCCCATACCGCTGACTCTTGTCTCTGCCCTCCTTCCCATACCGCTGACTCTTGTCTCTGCCCTCCTTCCCTTACCGCTGACTCTTGTCTCTGCCCTCCTTCCCTTACCGCTGACTCTTGTCTCTGCCCTCCTTCCCATACCGCTGACTCTTGTCTCTACCCTCCTTCCCATACCGCTGACTCTTGTCTCTACCCTCCTTCCCATACCGCTGACTCTTGTCTCTACCCTCCTTCCCATACCGCTGACTCTTGTCTCTGCCCTCCTTCCCATACCGCTGACTCTTGTCTCTGCCCTCCTTCCCATACCGCTGACTCTTGTCTCTACCCTCCTTCCCATACCGCTGACTCTTGTCTCTGCCCTCCTTCCCATACCTCTGACTCTTATCTCTGCCCTCCTTCCCATACCGCTGACTCTTGTCTCTGCCCTCCTTCCCTTACCGCTGACTCTTGTCTCTGCCCTCCTTCCCTTACCGCTGACTCTTGTCTCTACCCTCCTTCCCATACCGCTGCCTCTTGTCTCTACCCTCCTTCCCATACCGCTGACTCTTGTCTCTACCCTCCTTCCCATACTGCTGCCTCTTGTCTCTACCCTCCTTCCCTTACCGCTGACTCTTGTCTCTACCCTCCTTCCCTTACCTCTGCCTCTTGTCTCTACCCTCCTTCCCTTACCTCTGTCTCTTGTCTCTGCCCTCCTTCCCATACCACTGACTCTTGTCTCTACCCTCCTTCCCTTACCTCTGCCTCTTGTCTCTGCCCTCCTTCCCATACCGCTGACTCTTGTCTCTGCCCTCTTTCCCATACCGCTGACTCTTGTCTCTACCCTCCTTCCCATACCGCTGACTCTTGTCTCTGCCCTCCTTCCCGTACCTCTGCCTCTTGTCTCTGCCCTCCTTCCCTTACCTCTGCCTCTTGTCTCTGCCCTCCTTCCCATACCGCTGACTCTTGTCTCTACCCTCCTTCCCATACCGCTGACTCTTGTCTCTGCCCTCCTTCCCTTACCTCTGCCTCTTGTCTCTGCCCTCCTTCCCTTACCTCTGCCTCTTGTCTCTGCCCTCCTTCCCTTACCTCTGCCTCTTGTCTCTGCCCTCCTTCCCATACCTCTGCCTCTTGTCTCTGCCCTCCTTCCCTTACCTCTGCCTCTTGTCTCTGCCCTCCTTCCCTTACCTCTGCCTCTTGTCTCTGCCCTCCTTCCCTTACCTCTGCCTCTTGTCTCTACCCTCCTTCCCATACCTCTGCCTCTTGTCTCTGCCCTCCTTCCCTTACCTCTGCCTCTTGTCTCTGCCCTCCTTCCCTTACCTCTGCCTCTTGTCTCTGCCCTCCTTCCCTTACCTCTGCCTCTTGTCTCTGCCCTCCTTCCCTTACCTCTGCCTCTTGTCTCTGCCCTCCTTCCCTTACCTCTGCCTCTTGTCTCTACCCTCCTTCCCTTACCTCTGCCTCTTGTCTCTGCCCTCCTTCCCTTACCTCTGCCTCTTGTCTCTACCCTCCTTCCCATACCGCTGACTCTTGTCTCTACCCTCCTTCCCTTACCTCTGCCTCTTGTCTCTGCCCTCCTTCCCTTACCTCTGCCTCTTGTCTCTGCCCTCCTTCCCTTACCTCTGACTCTTGTCTCTGCTCTCCTTCCCTTACCTCTGCCTCTTGTCTCTGCCCTCCTTCCCATACCGCTGACTCTTGTCTCTACCCTCCTTCCCATACCGCTGCCTCTTGTCTCTACCCTCCTTCCCTTACCTCTGCCTCTTGTCTCTACCCTCCTTCCCTTACCTCTGCCTCTTGTCTCTGCCCTCCTTCCCTTACCTCTGCCACTTGTCTCTACCCTCCTTCTCTTACCTCTGCCTCTTGTCTCTACCCTCCTTCCCTTACCTCTGCCTCTTGTCTCTGCCCTCCTTCCCTTACCTCTGTCTCTTGTCTCTGCCCTCCTTCCCTTACCTCTGCCTCTTGTCTCTGCCCTCCTTCCCTTACCTCTGTCTCTTGTCTCTGCCCTCCTTCCCTTACCTCTGTCTCTTGTCTCTGCCCTCCTTCCCTTACCTCTGCCTCTTGTCTCTGCCCTCCTTCCCTTACCTCTGCCTCTTGTCTCTGCCCTCCTTCCCTTACCTCTGCCTCTTGTCTCTACCCTCCTTCCCTTACCTCTGACTCTTGTCTCTGCCCTCCTTCCCTTACCTCTGCCTCTTGTCTCTGCCCTCCTTCCCTTACCTCTGCCTCTTGTCTCTGCCCTCCTTCCCTTACCTCTGCCTCTTGTCTCTACCCTCCTTCCCTTACCTCTGCCTCTTGTCTCTGCCCTCCTTCCCTTACCTCTGCCACTTGTCTCTACCCTCCTTCTCTTACCTCTGCCTCTTGTCTCTACCCTCCTTCCCTTACCTCTGCCTCTTGTCTCTGCCCTCCTTCCCTTACCTCTGTCTCTTGTCTCTGCCCTCCTTCCCTTACCTCTGCCTCTTGTCTATGCCCTCCTTCCCTTACCTCTGCCTCTTGTCTCTACCCTCCTTCCCTTACCTCTGCCTCTTGTCTCTGCCCTCCTTCCCTTACCTCTGCCACTTGTCTCTACCCTCCTTCTCTTACCTCTGCCTCTTGTCTCTGCCCTCCTTCCCTTACCTCTGCCTCTTGTCTCTGCCCTCCTTCCCTTACCTCTGTCTCTTGTCTCTACCCTCCTTCCCATACCGCTGCCTCTTGTCTCTACCCTCCTTCCCATACCGCTGACTCTTGTCTCTACCCTCCTTCCCATACTGCTGCCTCTTGTCTCTACCCTCCTTCCCTTACCACTGACTCTTGTCTCTACCCTCCTTCCCTTACCTCTGCCTCTTGTCTCTACCCTCCTTCCCTTACCTCTGCCTCTTGTCTCTGCCCTCCTTCCCATACCGCTGACTCTTGTCTCTACCCTCCTTCCCTTACCTCTGCCTCTTGTCTCTGCCCTCCTTCCCATACCGCTGACTCTTGTCTCTGCCCTCTTTCCCATACCGCTGACTCTTGTCTCTACCCTCCTTCCCATACCGCTGACTCTTGTCTCTGCCCTCCTTCCCGTACCTCTGCCTCTTGTCTCTGCCCTCCTTCCCTTACCTCTGCCTCTTGTCTCTGCCCTCCTTCCCATACCGCTGACTCTTGTCTCTACCCTCCTTCCCATACCGCTGACTCTTGTCTCTGCCCTCCTTCCCTTACCTCTGCCTCTTGTCTCTGCCCTCCTTCCCTTACCTCTGCCTCTTGTCTCTGCCCTCCTTCCCTTACCTCTGCCTCTTGTCTCTGCCCTCCTTCCCATACCTCTGCCTCTTGTCTCTGCCCTCCTTCCCTTACCTCTGCCTCTTGTCTCTGCCCTCCTTCCCTTACCTCTGCCTCTTGTCTCTGCCCTCCTTCCCATACCGCTGACTCTTGTCTCTACCCTCCTTCCCTTACCTCTGCCTCTTGTCTCTGCCCTCCTTCCCATACCGCTGACTCTTGTCTCTGCCCTCTTTCCCATACCGCTGACTCTTGTCTCTACCCTCCTTCCCTTACCTCTGCCTCTTGTCTCTGCCCTCCTTCCCTTACCTCTGCCTCTTGTCTCTACCCTCCTTCCCTTACCTCTGCCTCTTGTCTCTGCCCTCCTTCCCTTACCTCTGTCTCTTGTCTCTGCCCTCCTTCCCTTACCTCTGCCTCTTGTCTATGCCCTCCTTCCCTTACCTCTGCCTCTTGTCTCTACCCTCCTTCCCTTACCTCTGCCTCTTGTCTCTGCCCTCCTTCCCTTACCTCTGCCACTTGTCTCTACCCTCCTTCTCTTACCTCTGCCTCTTGTCTCTGCCCTCCTTCCCTTACCTCTGCCTCTTGTCTCTGCCCTCCTTCCCTTACCTCTGTCTCTTGTCTCTGCCCTCCTTCCCTTACCTCTGCCTCTTGTCTCTGCCCTCCTTCCCTTACCTCTGTCTCTTGTCTCTGCCTTCCTTCCCTTACCTCTGCCTCTTGTCTCTGCCCTCCTTCCCTTACCTCTGCCTCTTGTCTCTACCCTCCTTCCCTTACCTCTGCCTCTTGTCTCTGCCCTTTCTCTTCCATCATCCCTTTAATTCCTCTTCATCTCTTTCCCACTAACACACCTATCCTTTCTTTTCCTACCAGTCTTCTCTGTCTCTCTCTCTCTCTCTCTCTCTCTCTCTCTCTCTCTCTCTCTCTCTCTCTCTCTCTCTCTCTCTCTCTCTCTCTCTCTCTCTCTCTCTCTCTTTCAAATGTATACAAAATATATCCAACAGCATCTATTCCGTCTGGTCACTATTTCAGATGTTTACAAAAAAAGCTAGGCTGTGGTGCTTACGTTGACCTGCGTGCTGCTAGAACCAATAGCCTGACTGATCTGATCAATAACCAGAAGACCTAGAATAGGACCAGGCCTTGGGAGAAAATGGCCCTGAAAACATGCAGTCGACAGGTGTTTGGTTGGTGATCCCGGGTTACCTGGAGGTTATTCCGGGGATCAACGCCCCCGCGGCCCGGTCCATGACCAGGCCTCCCGATGGATCAGGGCCTGATCAACTAGGCTGTTACTGCTGGCCGCACGCAGTCCAACGTACGAGCCACAGCCCGGCTGATCCGGCACTGACTTTAGGTATCTGTCCAGCTCTCTCTTGAAGGCAGCCAGGGGTTTATTGGCAATTCCCCTAATGCTTGATGGGAGGCTGTTGAACAGTCTTGGGCCCCGGACACTTATGGTGTTTTCCCTTAGTGTACCAATGGCGCCCCTACTTTTTATTGGGGGCATTTTGCATCGCCTGCCCAGTCTTTTACTTTCGTAGGGAGTGATTTCTGTGTGCAGATTTGGGACCATTCCTTCCAAGATTTTCCAAGTGTAGATTATGATATATCTCTCCCTCCTGCGTTCCAACGAGTACAAGTCAAGTGCTTCCAAGCGTTCCCAGTAGTTAAGGTGCTTGACAGAACTTATACGTGCAGTAAAGGATCTCTGTACACTCTCTAGATCTGCGATTTCACCTGCTTTGAATGGAGATGTTAATGTACAGCAGTATTCCAGCCTAGAGAGAACAAGTGATTTGAAAAGGATCATCATGGGCTTGGCATCTCTCGTTTTGAAAGTTCTCATTATCCATCCTATCATTTTCTTTGCACGTGCGATCGTGGCACTGTTGTGATTCTTGAAAGTGAGATCCTCAGACATTACTACTCCCAGGTCCCTTACATTATTTTTCCGCTCTATTGTATGGCCGGAGTCAGTAGTATACTCTGTTCTAGTTATTATCTCCTCCAGTTTTCCATAACGGAGTAGTTGGAATTTGTCCTCATTGAGAATAAGAGAATAAGATTTCGTTCGGATTTTTAACCCTGGAGGGTTAGCCACCCAGGATAACCCAAGAAAGTCAGTGCGTCATCGAGGACTGTCTAACTTATTTCCATTGGGGTCCTAACACCCAGGTACCTATTTGCTGCTAGGTGAACAGGACAACAGGTGTAAGGAAACGTGTCGAAATGTTTCCACCCGCCGGGAATCGAACCCGGGCCCTCCGTGTGTGAAGCGGGAGCTTTTAGCCACCAGGCCACCGGGCCACCGTTGCCCACTGGAAAACTTTGTTTATATCTTCTTGGAGGTTAACCGCGTCCTCAGCAGATGACAGCCTCATGCAGATCCTAGTATCATCCGCAAAGGATGATACGGTGCTGTGGTGTATATCTCTGTTTATGTCTGATATGAGGATAAGGAATAAGATGGGGGCGAGTACTGGTAACAGGTAACAGGTAATCAACAGGAGTGTTATGATTGGTGAGTCTCGTAACTAGTAACAGGTAATCAACAGGAGTGTGATGATTGGTGACCCAGGTAACTAGTAACAGGTAATCAACAGGAGTGTTATGATTGGTGACCCTGATAACTAGTAACAGGTAACCAACAGGAGTGTTATGATTGGTGACCCTGGTAACTATTAACAGGTAACCAACAGGAGTGTTATGATTGGTGACACTGGTAACTAGCAACAGGTAATCAACAGGAGTGTTATGATTGGTGACCTTGGTAACTAGTAACAAGTAATCAACAGGAGTGTTATGATTGGTGACCCTGGTTACTAGTAACAAGTAATCAACAGGAGTGTTATGATTGGTGACCCTGGTAACTAGTAACAAGTAATCAACAGGAGTGTTATGTTTGAGTAATATTGATCTTAATCAAATTAACCCAATTCATTTATAATTGTGGTAAAGAGCGAATAGCCATCGAACTATTAATGTAAAACTGGGAATTTTAAACTAGGAATGTAAAGCAACCTTATCAAGATGTAATATTTAGGGCGAAACGTCGCCAGGCAAAGCATTTTTTAGGGCGAAACGTCGTTAATTAAAGCATTATTTAGGGCGAAACGTCGTCATATAAAGCATTATTTAGGGCGAAACGTCGTCAGATAAAGCACTTCATGTGAGGAAATAAGACACGTAATAGGGACACGGGGATGTATGTCATTTGATAGGGAGAGAAAGGTAATGTAATAGGGACCTGGGAATAAGGGTAATGTAATAGGAGATGTGGCAGGAAAAGAGTAATGATGGGGTGTACAGGAGAGAAGGGCCGATGAATGAGGCAATCCTTGGGAAGAAACGGAGAGGAAAATGGGCTAGAGGGGAAGAGGAGAGAGAGAGAGAGAGAATGAGACAGACACAGATACAGAGAGAGTCAGACAGACGCTGACGGGATTTTCAAGACACGGTGAGGGGAGAGGAAGGAAGACTGAGACACACATATACAGACAGACGCAAACAGACACACACAGTCATTACTTATTGTTTATATCCTAATTATAATTGCAAGAGCAGTGTATTGCTTGTTTGTGTTGCCTCTGTGTTTATCCATATAAATTTGTATACAGTTTATGGTAGTTGTTAAAATTCTACAATCACATTCCATCTGCCAATTATTATTATTATTATTATTACATTAGTAGTACGACTATTATTATTATTATTATTATTATTATTATTATTATCGGACGAATGGATACTGTGGATAAGTCTCCTTACACCTGCTGCCTCTGTTCACCTAGCAGTAAATAGGTAACCTGGGTGTTAGTAGGCTGTTGTGGGTGGAATCTTGGGGGTGATAGTATACCTTGGAGGGGACTGGCCTTTGAAATTAACTAAAGGTAACAGCTCTTAGTAGGACTGACCTTTGAAATTAACTAAAGGTAACAGCTCTTAGTAGGACTGGTCTTTGAAATTAAAGGTAACAGCTCTTAGTAGGACTGGTCTTTGAAATTAACTAAAGGTAACAGCTCTTAGGAGAAATTAGGTAACACTGGACTGACCTTTGAAATTAACTAAAGGTAACAGCTCTTAGTAGGACTGGTCTTTGAAATTAAAGGTAACAGCTCTTAGTAGGACTGGTCTTTGAAATTAACTAAAGGTAACAGCTCTTAGTAGGACTGACCTTTGAAATTAACTAAAGGTAACAGCTCTTAGTAGGACTGGCCTTTGAAATTAACTAAAGGTAACAGCTCTTAGTAGGACTGGCCTTTGAAATTAAAGGTAACAGCTCTTAGTAGGACTGGCCTTTGAAATTAACTAAAGGTAACAGCTCTTAGTAGGACTGGCCTTTGAAATTAAAGGTAACAGCTCTTAGTAGGACTGGCCTTTGAAATTAAAGGTAACAGCTCTTAGTAGGACTGGCCTTTGAAATTAAAGGTAACAGCTCTTAGTAGGACTGGCCTTTGAAATTAAAGGTAACAGCTCTTAGTAGGACTGGCCTTTGAAATTAAAGGTAACAGCTCTTAGTAGGACTGGCCTTTGAAATTAAAGGTAACAGCTCTTAGTAGGACTGGCCTTTGAAATGAGCCGAAGATAACAGCTTTTGGTCTAAAAATTTCGTGAACAAAACGAGTGTAAGAATTATTCGTCTTTCTTCCCTCAGGGAAGATTCCTTTTTGCTGGTGAGGAGTTTTTTTTATTTGAAATTGTCCTCTACTTCCTTGGATCAGACCCGGTTTCCTCCCATTCCCCAGGCTGTGTATAACCTGAAAAATAGCATGGTGATACCGACACGATGTGGGAAAAACACACATATGTACAATTCAGGACGTTTCGCCACTAGTAGCGAAACGTTTCCTCTAATAAATATCGTGAACTGTATATAAGTGTCTTTTACCACACTGTATAACTTCTCTTTTTTTTATTTTCTTTCCTAAAATTTTGTTGGTTGCAGAATATGCCTTTTATTGGGAATTGTGTCGATTTTTTTTTTTTTTTTTTTTTTAGAAGAGACAACATACATCCTGTTGTTGTTTTTTGTTCCTCTAGAATTTCCTCTGCTCTGAGTAGCTGATTTTGTATGATAAACAGAATTGTGATGCTGAATTGTTGGATTTGTTGATGGGATGCTGAGTTGTTGGATTTGTTGATGTGATGCTGAGTTGTTGGATTTGTTGATGTGATGCTGAGTTGTTGGATTTGTTGATGTGATGCTGAGTTGTTGGATTTGTTGATGTGATGCTGAGTTGTTGGATTTGTTGATGTGATGCTGAGTTGTTGGATTTGTTGATGTGATGCTGAGTTGTTGGATTGCAAGCTTTTGCTCTCCAGAGTGTTTTATACAACTTTCTTTTGGCGACACACTGTGCTCACCAATGTGTGTTCGCGGGGGTCGAATCCCAGCTCCCGGATGCGACTTTCAAACCTGTCAGAGGGCATTGTTTGTTTCTGGCCATTTCTGCTTGTCGTGTGTGTTTGTCAGGGCTAATTGGAGGGATAGGCAGATGGAGGGATACATAAGCGGATTAATCGATATATGGATACACACACACACATTCGCATGCACACACACACACACACACACACACACACACACACACACACACACACACACACACACACACACACACATGGAACAGGGACAGTGACCTAGTAGCGACCAATGAAGAGGCGGGACCAGGAACTGACTCGACCCCTGTAAACACAACTGAGTACAACTAGGTGAGTACACACACACACACACACACACACACACACACATGATAACGACATACAAAATACTGAGAGGAATTGACAAGGTGGACAAAGACAGGATGTTCCAGAGATGGGACACAGTAACAAGGGGACACAGTTGGAAGCTGAAGACACAGATGAATCACAGGGATGTTAGGAAGTATTTCTTCAGCCACAGAGTAGTCAGTAAGTGGAATAGTTTGGGAAGCGATGTAGTGGAGGCAGGATCCATACATAGCTTTAAGCAGAGGTATGATAAAGCTCACGGCTCAGGGAGAGTGACCTAGTAGCGATCAGTGAAGAGGCGGGGCCAGGAGCTCGGACTCGAACCCTGCAACCTCAACTAGGTGAGTACACACACACACACACACACACACACACACACACACACACATGGCGTGGGTAAAACATTTCAGAGGCGTGGGGCCACCACAAACATCTGCCGCCAGTGTTTAGTTACAAGGGAAAACATCAGCGGTGGGCAGCGTAAATCGTTTTATTTTAGTTTCGGGTTTAGTGGTTGGTATTGGAGGCAGCGGTAACTGCAGTAGAATTGTGTTTTAATTGTTGTTATTCAATACGCCAGACTGGGGGGGCTACCTTCCCCATCCCCAATCCTCACGTCCCCCCACCCTCCCATGTCCTCGTCTGTCAACCACTGCACTACCAGCACCACCACAACCACCGCCACCACCATCATCACAACCATCTCCACCACCACCACCACCAGCATCATCACAACTATGGTTGGTAGGTAAGACACATAGCCAACAGTTAGGCAACTTTATTCCGAAACGTTTCGTCTACACAGTAGGCTTCTTCAGTCGAGTACAGTCCACCCTTGATTTGAGGGTGTCAGTCTCTCAGCCTGGCATCACAACCATCATTACAACCATCACCACCACTGAGTGGACGTGGTTGCAAGGCGTCCCTCATCACCACCAAAACCTGGTGGATACACAATCCTGGGAAACTCCCATTAAGCCAACCAAATTTTATCATGTCACAGAAAGCACCGAAATGTCCACAACTTTGCACATACAGTGAATATATAGAGAATTACCTCATTTTCATGCCTTTCACTCAGCTGGGAAAGTTTAGTCTGCGTCTGGACGGTTGAAAAGGTTTGATGTGTGGTTCGTTACTTTGTGCTTTTAGTCAGTGTAACATGATACCAGGTTGTCAGTTTCTGTGAATTATTTTATGTATAACTTAGAAATATGATACCAGAATCACAAGTTCTCTGAATTATTCCATGATTATCTCAGAATATGATAACGGGATGACAGTTACTGAACTGCTGCAGAACTATACCTGAAACATGATAGCAGGATGACAGTCGCTGAATTGTTACAAACTATATCAGAAATATAATAACAAGATGATATAGTTATCATGTGGGAGTTCGACACGTGGATTAGGTAAGAAATACTCACGTAGGCTGGTATTACGTATAATTACAGATAATGTGGGTAGCGCCCTTACAGCCGTAACCTATCTCTCTCGCTCCTCTCGTAACACTGACTGACTGACTGGCCGCCCACGTACCCATAGAGGGTCTTTGAATAATGCCAGGTCAGCGCAATATGAGTTCAGATAGTGACTCAGGCAGAGACGGTTGGTCGTGAGTCAACTGGCACAGTGGTTACTGGTAACTGGTTACTACTACTGAGATAGTTGCTGAGTGGTTGTATAATTATCGTTTTATAAGACGTGCACCACCAGCTCAAGTGCATGAAAGAGTTGAGAGGTAAACTCGTTAAGGAAACTAAGGTTGCAATGGCAGTAACAGGTGTTATTGCCTGTCTGTCTGCTTGCTGAGCTGTCTGTCTGCCTACCTGGTTATCTGCCTGCTTGCCTAGCTGGCTGCGTCTACCTGTGTCTGTACCTGTTTGTTTACTTGATTGCTTGCCTGCTTTGTTGCTTTCCTGGCTTTTGTTGCTTTCTACCTGTCTCTGAAAGGTGGTCTGTCTCTATGCCAGCCCGCCTGGCTATCTTCCTCTGACTGCCTCTGGTACACTAAGAGAAAACACCATAAGTGTCCGGGGCCCAAAACTGTTCAACAGCCCCCCATCAAGCATTAGGGGAATTGCCAATAAACCCCTGGCTGCCTTCAAGAGAGAGCTGGACAGATACCTAAAGTCAGTGCCGGATCAGCCGGGCTGTGGCTCGTACGTCGGACTGCGTGCGGCCAGCAGTAACAGCCTAGTTGATCAGGCCCTGATCCATCGGGAGGCCTGGTCATGGACCGGGCCGCGGGGGCGTTGATCCCCGGAATAACCTCCAGGTAACCTCCAGGTAACCAGCCTCTGCTGCTATCTACCTCTGCCTATCTTCACGTATATATTTAAAGTGATTCTGTATACTTCATGCACGTTATTCCCTATTTTGTAATCAGTGTTAAAGTTGAAAGTAGAGTCGTCCACTTACACAACAGTCTATCTATACTTGTCTGTCCTCTCATACTCACTGACTTTTGCTGTCAGGAAGAAACTGGACCACTACCTTCAAGTGCCGGAGCAGCCAGGCTGCTATGAGAACATAAAGGAGGAACACTGCAGCAGCCCTATTGGCCCAGACTAGGCAGGTCTTTCTCAGACCCAAACTCACTAACAAAAATATTTGCCCGACTCATTTTCAGTGCTACCGTAGGAATAAACTTTAATAACCCTATTAACTCATGTGCAAGTCCCACTCAAATCCAGCACACCTCTCACTCATGTATTTATCTGAACTTAATTTGAATCAAAGAAGCTTAGCCCCATGTATGTTCATTCTTTCATCTATGTTTTTCACATTTCTTCTCTCTCTCTCTCTCTCTCTCTCTCTCTCTCTCTCTCTCTCTCTCTCTCTCTCTCTCTCTCTCTCTCTCTCTCTCTCTGTCTCACTTCTCTCTCTCTCTGTACCATAACACTATAGCGGCCTTCACTGCACCAAACTCGGTAAAGAAAAGAGTTTTATGGGGGAAAGGATGCTGCCTCTTGCTGTCAGTCACTCTCCTCACTTAAAAACCTCAAAGCTTGGTGTGAAATTTGCATCATGGTTCAGTTCTTCCTGAGTCCCATGGTGTGTAATTAGCGAACGTAAATATGAGACGGATTGTTACAGACTAGCCATGGTTGGTTTGAATGTAAGAGAAAAGAGTTTACTTTATCTCTTCTCCCCTCTCTTTGTGTATGTATGTATGCATGTATATATGAGCATATGTATATACTCGACTGAAGAAGCCTACTGTGTAGGCGAAACGTTTCGAAATAAAGATACCTAACTGTTGCATATGTGTCTTACCTAACAACCTGTCGGTATTTTATACCATTTTAATGTTCACTCTGTCAGACACTGCAACACAAGGGTATCTTGGTACAGACCTGAAATCAACTTTGTCAACTTCTACTAGTGAGAATGGCTGGATATGAGAGGGACCTGACCTTCCAACGACAACATTCTTACCTCTACTAGTGGCCTACATCTCACCTTCTGGCGGTATATAGGCTCAATCCTGTCACTTCAACTCCATATTGTTTCAGACTATGGAACAATACTCTTCTCCAGACTGAGGGACTGACCACCTCAAAACTTCAAGGGTGATAGACTGATTACATCGTCTTCAAGTATCTTCTGCTTCTTTCAACTTTTCTGTACTCGACTGAAGAAGCCTACGGTGTAGGCGAAACGTTTCGAAATAAAGATACCTAACTGTTGCATATGTGTCTTACCTAACAGTGATGGTGAGGGTGATGGTAGTAGTAGTGACGGTGAGAATGGTGATGGTAGTAGTAGTGACGGTGAGAATGGTGGTGGTAGTAGTAGTGACGGTGAGAATGGTGATGGTAGTAGTAGTGACGGTGAGAATGGTGGTGGTAGTAGTAGTGACGGTGAGAATGGTGATGGTAGTAGTAGTGACGGTGAGAATGGTGGTGGTAGTAGTAGTGACGGTGAGAATGGTGATGGTAGTAGTAGTGACGGTGAGAATGGTGATGGTAGTAGTAGTGACGGTGAGAATGGTGATGGTAGTAGTAGTGACGGTGAGAATGGTGATGGTAGTAGTAGTGACGGTGAGAATGGTGGTGGTGGTAGTAGTGACGGTGAGAATGGTGGTGGTGGTAGTAGTGATAGTGGTAGTTGGTAGTAATCTCACTATATTTCCTCTCATCACTATTAATGGAGCTAGGAATGGATAATGACGGGGTATAACACTTCCACAATCAATATTTACTCCACTAAATGTTTATATTAATGAACAAGAAAAGAAGTGATGAATAAGAAAACCAGAAAATGTAGATCGATAATGATAAAAGTAAAAGGAAATGTATATAAATAAAATCATGAATAAGCAAAAAAAAATTAAGAAAGGAAAAACTTGAATAACTAAAAATTT
>NC_091369.1:11608568-11638568 GCF_038502225.1 Cherax quadricarinatus
CCGATATTTCTCCTGCCCTGAACGGGGCCGTCAGTACCGAGCAATATTCTAAGTGAGAGAGCACTAGCGATTTGTAGAGTGTCACCATCGGCATTATTTCCCTTGTTTTGAAAGTTCTCAATACCCACCCCGTCATCTTCCTGGCTGTCGTGATCTTTGTCTTGTTATGGTCTTTAAAAGAAAGGTCCGCCGACATAATTATTCCCAGGTCTTTTACGTGTTCCTTACGTTCTATTTGGTGACTCTCTTGAGTTTTGTATATAGTGCTCCTTTTGAGTTCTTCATTCTTTCCATACTTAAGCAGCTGGAACTTATCACCATTGAACGTCATGTTGTTTTCCACTGCCCACTGGAAAACTCTGTTTATGTCTTCCTGTACTTTTTCAGTGTCCTCTACCGTACTGACTTTCATGCTCATTTTAGTGTCATCTGCAAATAATGATACGAAAGTGTGCCGGGTGTTTTTGTCAATGTCTGCTATGAGGATGAGGAACAGCAGAGGTGCCAGGACAGTGCCTTGGGGCACTGAGCTTTTGACCTCGCTGATGCTGGATCTTGCCCTGTTCACTACTACTTTTTGTTCTGTGTGTTAGGAAACCGAAAATCCATCTGCCTACCTTCCCCATAATGCCGATGGCCTTCATTTTGTGCGCTATCACTCCATGATCGCATGGTAAGATAAAAGAAGGAACAGAGTAAAGAAGAATAAAAATGAAGCAATTAATGTATATGATGAAATATCACGCATGAATGAATGAGTAAAGGGAGGAGGAAAATACTAGAGAGAAGATTGGAATAGGTAGGGAATGGAAAACAAAGTGATGAAAGAAGGATAAAGATAATGAGAGAATGTGTTAACCTGGTTAAATATATCTTTTAATCCTCAATAATAACCCACGTAGAGACGAAAACTCAAAAGGCTGATTGATCTGTATATTTCGATAATTTTATGGGATCCTCTTCAGCAGAAGGAGGTGGAAATATACAGATCGCTCAGTCTTCTGAGTTTTTAAACCATACCCCCGGCCGGGATTGAACCCGCGGTCATAGTCTCAAAACTCCAGCCCGTCGCGTTAGCCACTAGACCAGCTAGCCACAATAAGATTCATCCAACTAGGTATATTTCTACACCATAGGAAAGTTAGCACAGGCACCTCTGTGACCACAAATGCAAGTTTTTACAGACGAATCTCCAGCTAGCGTGGCCGTGACGAACTCTAGCTCACGTCCCTTCACTGCCGTCAACATGACTCAAGAAATCGTAATGACACGATTGCAAATAAACCATACCCCCGGCCGGGATTGAACCCGCGGTCATAGAGTCTCAAAACTCCAGCCCGTCGCGTTAGCCACTAGACCAGCTGAGTTTTTGTCTCCACGTGGGTTAATATTGAGCACTGACAAGTGTTTAGTACACTTTAGTTATCCACATCTTTTAACCTAAACAATTCCCTGTTAAACTGAGTTAATATCGAAATTTAACACTGCCAGGCTATAATATCTGGTTGACAGTACTGAGAAGTTGATAAGTAAGACAAGTGTGTAAACTAAGATATCTTTATTGGTGAAACGTATCGCCTGCGCTGCAGGCTTCATCAGTCGAATATAGAAATAAATTCACTCCTGGAAACAGGATTGTAATTAATCTATGAAGACAAATACTAGGACAACGTTTCGCTCTGTGTAAAGCTTTAAGCTTTTCAGAGTTGATAGAGGTCTATGCAGAGCCAAACATTGTCCCAGCTAAAGCTCCTGAAACTTGTCTTCTCCATACTTTTCGGCAGCAGCTTAGGCATGTGTACTCCAAATTATTTTTTTTAACCCTCTGTATCTTAATGTTCGTGATTTTTTATATTTCCTAAAAGTTCACAAATACCCCGCATATAGGACAGAGGAGCTTACGACGACTTTTCGTTCCGACTTGGACAATTTACGAGTCACAATGCTACTTTGTAAATGGTCCAGATCGGACCGAAACATTGTCATAAACTCTTTCCTATGTGCGGGTTATTTATGTATTGTTCCAGGCACTGTATTGTGTCTTTTTGTTCTTCCTAAAGGTGTTTAGTTATTTTTTTTAATTTTTTTCGCCATTTCAGCCGCTGCTATTGAACATTTTACTCTAAATAACAAAAAGACACAATACCGTGACTGGAACGATACACAACCCGCACATAGAAGAGAGAAGCTTACGACGACGTTTCGGTCCGACTTGGACCATTTACAAAGTCACACTGTAAATGGTCCAAGTCGGACCGAAACGTCGTCGTAAGCTTCTCTCTTCTATGTGCGGGTTATTTGTGTATCATTTTACACTCTCTGAACGTAGCTCGGTCGGTAGCGCACTCACCTCACACACTGAAGTCCTGTTCGACTAGCAGCAAATAGGTACCTGGGTGTTAGCTGACTGGTGTGGGTCGCATCCTGCGGACAAAATTGAACTAATTTTCCCAAAATTCTCTGCATAACCAGGGGCTTTCTATATAGTATGTCGCTGATGTCAGCTAGTTCTGTATATATTGTACGTGTACTTGTACAAATATTATTATTATTACTATTATTATAATACCAGTTATTTCTTGGGTAGCTTTGGGTAGAGGTCGTTTTGATAAGGACCTGCCTCGCATGGGCCAGTAGGCCTTCTGCAATGTTCCTCCATTCTTATGTTCTTATGCCATAATCTGAGGCCTGGTCATGGACCGGGCAGCGGGGGCGTTGATCCCCGGAATAACCTCCAGGTAACCTCCAGGTAACCAGGTAAGCACCAGTGCTAAAAGGCTGTACATGACACACTCGCATGCTAACATGACTGGAACACCCAGCAGAGCTAAAGTTTACTTAACCAGGTACATCAATATAAGTTAACATAGTCACAGCACCTACGTAGCAGAGCTAAAGTTAAATTTAGACGGTAAATCCATGTTAATGCTCTCCCCCGCGTGTAATTACGCCTAATGGGCTAATGTTAATTTTTAGAGTGAATTTGAGTGTAGGAAGCGAGCACCATGACAGCCAAGCTTCACTGCTTAAAGTGAATCTGAGAGAGTGAGAGTGAGAGGGACAGAGACAGAGAGAGAGAGAGACAGAGAGAGAGAGAGGGGGATTGAGACAGAGGGTGGAGTGGGAGGAGAGGGGTAAAAATGAAAGTGAGAAATGGAGGAATAAGGAAAGGGAGAACGGAGAATGAGAAGAGGAAGCAGCAAATGAAGAAAATGGAAATACATAATACAACTAGAGGTTTGTTTTTCTGCTGAATTCAGTCTTCTCTTGTTTACAACAGCAGTGGTGAATTGTTTGTTTCCAGGGTTAACAACAACAGTGGTTTCCAGGGTTAACAGTAGCAGTGGTTTCCAGGGTTAACAGTAACAGTGGTTTCCAGGGTTAACAATAGCAGTGGTTTCAATGGTTAACAATAGCAGTGGTTTCAAGAGTTAACAGTAACAGTGGTTTCCAGGGTTAACAATAGCAGTGGTTTCCAGGGTTAACAATAGCAGTGGTTTCAAGAGTTAACAATATCAGTGGTTTCCAGGGTTAACAATAGCAGTGGTTTCCAGGGTTAACAATAGCAGTGGTTTCAAGGGTTAATAGCAGTGGTTTCCAGGGTTAACAATAGCAGTGGTTTCCAGGATTAACAATAGCAGTGGTTTCCAGGGTTAACAATAGCAGTGGTTTCTAGGGTTAACAATAACAGTGGTTTCCAGGGTTAACAGTAGCAGTGGTTTCCAGGGTTAACAATAGCAGTTGTTTCAAGGGTTAACAATAACAGTGGTTTCAATGGTTAACAATAGCAGTGGCTTCCAGGGTTAACAATAGCAGTGGTTTCAAGGGTTAACAGTAGCAGTGGTTTCCAGGGTTAACAGTAACAGTGGTTTCCAGGGTTAACAATAGCAGTGGTTTCAATGGTTAGCAATAGCAGTGGCTTCCAGGGTTAACAATAGCAGTGGTTTCAAGGGTTAACAATAGCAGTGGTTTCCAGGGTTAACAATAGCAGTGGTTTCCAGGGTTAAAAACAACAGTGGTTTCTAGGGTTAGCAATAACAGTGGTTTCCAGGGTTAACAGTAGCAGTGGTTTCCAGGGTTAACAATAGCAGTTGTTTCCAGGGTTAACAGTAGCAGTGGTTTCCAGGGTTAACAATAGCAGTGGTTTCAAGGGTTAACAATAGCAGTGGTTTCAACGGTTAACAATAGCAGTTGTTTCAAGAGTTAACAATAGCAGTGGTTTCCAGGGTTAACAATAGCAGTGGTTTCCAGGGTTAACAATAGCAGTTGTTTCCAGGGTTAACAGTAGCAGTGGTTTCCAGGGTTAACAATAGCAGTGTTTCCAGGGTTAACAATAGCAGTGGTTTCCAGGGTTAATAATAGCAGTGATTTCCAGTGTCAACAATAACAGTGGTTTCCAGAGTTAACAATAACAGTGGTTTCCAGGGTTAACAATAACAGTTGTTTCCAGGGTTAACAATAGCAATGGTTTCCAGGGTTAATAATAGCAGTGGTTTCCAGTGTTAACAATAACAGTGGTTTCCAGGGTTAACAATAACAGTGGTTTCCAAAGTTAACAATAACAGTGGTTTCCAGGGTTAACAATAGCAGTGGTTTCCAGGGTTAACAATAGCAGTGGTTTCCAGGGTTAACAATAACAGTGGTTTCAAGGGTTAACAATAGCAGTGGTTTCCATGGTTAACAATAACAATGGTTTCCAGGGTTAACAATAGCAGTGGCTTCCAGGGTTAACAATAACAGTGGTTTCCAGGGTTAACAATAGCAGTGGTTTCCAGGGTTAACAATAACAGTGGTTGCCTGGTGATTTCCAGAGAGCTTCTTAACTGATTTTCAAGAGCTCCTGCTGATGTCTTTTAAGAGTTGTTGCTGATGGTTTCCAGGATGCTCCATTGTGAAATCAGTTGCTGATGGATTCCAGAGAATTTAATTGAAGGTTTCCAGAAATCTGTTGCTGGTGGATTACAGGGAATCCTTAGTAAAGGAGTTCAGAAATCCGTTCCTGGTCGATTATATTGAATTTAGTGAAGTTTTCCCGTAATGTATTAGTGATGGCTTTAGGGAATTTATGGCTTTGTTGCTAACTGGTTTCATGAATTAGTTGAATGCATTCCTAAGAGTATTGTATTCCATTGTATTCCAACACACTGCCGCTGCACATTACCAGGAACCTCTTGCCGTTGTATTCCCACCTATTGTTGTTGACGGCTTCTGAGAACAGGCTTGAAGGACGTACTGCCGGCGGGAGTTAATAGAGAGGTGCACGTAGCAGCACCTGCCATTAAATGCGACAACGTTTCGCTCAAAAGGAAATTTTTAAGTTATGAAACAGGTGTTAATAGAACGAATAGTGGTTCCTTCTTGGTTTTGTTCCTCTTGATTTTGTTCTTCTTGGTCTTGTTCTACTGGTTTTTGTTCTGTCTAGTCTTGTTCTTGGTCTTGTTCTACCTGTTTTTGTTCTGCCTGGTCTTGTTCCTCTTGATCTTCTTGATCTTGTTCTGCCTGGTCTTGTTCTTCTTGGTCTTGTTCTGCCTGGTCTTGTTCCTCTTGATCTTCTTGATCTTGTTCTGCCTGGTCTTGTTCTTCTTGGTCTTGTTCTGCCTGGTCTTGTTCCTCTTGATCTTCTTGATCTTGTTCTGCCTGGTCTTGTTCTTCTTGGTCTTGTTCTGCCTGGACTTGTTCTTCTTGGTCTTGTTCTGCCTGGTCTTGTTCCTCTTGATCTTCTTGATCTTGTTCTTCCTGGTCTTGTTCTTCTTGGTCTTGTTCTGCCTGGTCTTGTTCCTCTTGATCTTCTTGATCTTGTTCTTCCTGGTCTTGTTCTTCTTGGTCTTGTTCTGCCTGGTCTTGTTCCTCTTGATCTTCTTGATCTTGTTCTTCCTGGTCTTGTTCTTCTTGGTCTTGTTCTTCCTGGTCTTGTTCTTCTTGATCTTGTTCTGCCTGGTCTTGTTTTTCTTGGTCTTGTTCTGCCTGGTCTTGTTCTTCTTGGTCTTGTTCTGCCTGGTCTTGTTCTTCTTGGTCTTGTTCTTCCTGGTCTTGTTCTTCTTGGTCTTGTTCTTCCTGGTCTTGTTCTTCTTGATCTTGTTCTGCCTGGTCTTGTTCTTCTTGGTCTTGTTCTGCCTGGTCTTGTTCTTCTTGGTCTTGTTCTGCCTGGTCTTGTTCTTCTTGGTCTTGTTCTGCCTGGTCTTGTTCTTCTTGGTCTTGTTCTGCCTGGTCTTGTTCTTCTTGGTCTTGTTCTGCCTGGTCTTGTTCTACCTGTTCTTCATCATTACAAGAATTATCCTCTGTTATTCTGTTAAGTGTGATTGAGATGCAGGAAACCGATGGCTATTATTATTTTTCACAGTAGTGTGATGAGCTCTGGATCCACTGAATTTCCGTTATCCTTCCCGTCTTTGAATTAAACCTGATCATCTTCCATTCTCCAAATGCTATGTGACCTTTATCGCTTCCCTATAAATATAATAATAATCACCACAACACAATAACAGTAATAATCATTGCCAAGAATGTTTTCGAAAATATTAAATTTTAGTAATGAGTTACATTTCACCAGACTTCCAGGTAACTTGACTTCCAAGTTACCTGAATTCCAGGTTACCTGATTTCCAGGTCACGTGATTTCCAGGTCACCTGACTTCCAGGTCACCTGACTTCCACGTCACCTGACCACGTCACCTGACCTCCAGATTACCTGACTGCCAGGTCACCTGACTTTATGGCCACCTGGCTTCCAAGTCACCGGCTTCGAGTCACATGACTCTGAGGCCACCTGGCTTCCAGACTACATCTCAACCTTCATCCCAACTTTGCGGAAATCTGGCAGAGATATGACCGGGAAACATGTGTACTCTTGGAGCGTGTTTCCTGGTATCTTGTGAGCTCTGAGCGTTGTTTCATGCGCTGGTCCACGAAGTTGGACCAAGCAACTTTGTGGACCACAGAGTTGGTAGTCTGAGGTTAGATGCATTCATCACGGGCCAGCTGAATTTTGCCCTTGATGCTGAAGGGTTCTTGATTCAAGGAATTGGGGCTATCGTCTCCCCTGATCAAACCTGGCTACCCCCAACCTCTCCTATTCTCCCGATTCGGTATGACCACTACTGGTTTAGCGTTCCCAATGAAAATAATAATAATTATTATTATTATGATTATTATTGTTATTATTAAATGGCTAAGGATTCTCTTTCCCAGTACTCACTGCTGAAAAACTCTTGCTATTGTTAATCATGTAAAATTAGAGAGTCATTCAGTATAAGGAGTGGTAGGTGAGACACATGGGCAAGTTAGGAAACTTTGTTCCGAAACGTTTCGGAATAAAGTTGCCTAACTTGCCTATGTGTCTCACCTACCAACCTGTCAGTATTGTATACCATTTTGATATTCAATATAAGGAGTGTTTGAAGCTCGATCCTTCATCCCCTGATAGCGTTTCGGTCTCGGACCAACCAGGCTGTTAGTAAACAACTATATTAAAATTCTGTTAATCACCAGAGCAGCGGTACAAACTCGCCACCCTGTTTACGTTACTTTAAGTCACACATCTGTTGCCTGTAAAATCAATCTACCTCGCAAACAATGGCTTCTGAATTTCGCAAACTCGCCAGCTTCAACCCGTGGCCTGCTCTTCTGCCCTCATGGAATATTAGAGAACCCTTCAGCGCTGGACAGGTCGCAAACTGAATTGTATTTTTTTAAGTTTTATTTGTTAAGAGTTGCCTCTTGGTTAATTGTTTCTCGTTCTCATCGAAGCTTTGAGTGGGATCTTAAATAAGATTGGTAATATATTAAATTGGTTTATGCTGTTGAATATATTTTGTAAAGATTCTGGTTAATCTTACTGCATGGAGGATTAATCTCACTGCATGGAGGATTGTTCTCACTGCATGGAGGATTAATCTCACTGCACGGAGGATTATTTTCATTGTATGAAGGATAAATCTCACTGCATGGAGGATTATTCTCATTACATGGAGGATTAATCTCACTGCATGGAGGATTAGTCTCAATACATGGAGAAGTAATCTCATTACAATGGGGGATTAATCTCGCTTTATGGAGGGTTAGTCTCACAACAAGGAGAGTTAATCTCTGGACATGGAGAGTTTTTGGTTGTCTCAATGATCGTCTGAAAGAAATCAGAATCACATTGTGTTTGAAACTCCCTCATTCAGCCCAGACGTGTTTGTGTATTGTTTCTTTGTGTTTGATCTAGAGAGTGGAGATAAGGGGGTCTTCTTGCTGCTCATCTTACTAGGCAGTTTTATTTCTGCATCTTGATATAGTTGGAAGGAAAATGTAAGTTTTTTATTTAGGTTCGTTACATACTGTTTTATCTATATATTGCTAGAGTAAGTAGATCATTATTGTGGGAATATTCAGAGTTGTTATAGACAGAAGTTATACTTTCACTCACAATTCAGTCACATTGGGGAAACTTCTTGACTCACGAAATCGTAATTACACGATTGCAAACAAACCATACCACGGGCGGGGATAGAACCCGCGGTCAGAGAGTCTCAAAACACCAGACCGTCGCGTTAGCCACTGGACCAGCTAACCACAATAAGATTCGTCAAACTAGGTATATTTCTACACCAAAGGTTAGCATAGGCACCACTGTGACCACAAATGCAAGTTTTTACAGACGAATCTGGTATGATTTGTTTGCAATCGTGTCATTACGATTTCGTGAGTCATGTTGACGGCTTTGAGGGGACTTGAGCTAGAGTTCGTCACGGCCACGCTAGCTGGAGATTCGTATGTAAAAACTTGCATTTGTGGTCACAGTGGTGCCTATGCTAACCTTCCTATGGTGTAGAAATATACCTAGTTGGACGAATCTTATTGTGGCTAGCTGGTCCAGTGGCTAACGCGACGGTCTGGAGTTTTGAGACTCTCTGACCGCGGGTTCTATCCCGCCCGTGGTATGGTTTGGGAAACTTCTTACTACATTTAGGTCCATTGTTAACCATTATAACTTACAACTTAACTGGGAAGCGGAGGGAGGAGAAGAGAAGCAGTAGTAGTAGCAGTAGTAGTAATAGCAGCAGCAGCAGCAGCAGCAGTAGTAGTAGTAGTAGTAGCAGCAGCAGCAGCAGCAGTAGTAGCAGCAGCAGCAGCAGCAGCAGCAGCAGCAGCAGTAGTAGTAGTAGCAGCAGCAGCAGCAGCAGCAGCAGCAGTAGTAGTAGCAGCAGCAGCAGCAGCAGCAGTAGTAGTAGTAGCAGCAGCAGCAGCAGCAGCAGCAGCAGCAGCAGTAGTAGTAGTAGTAGCAGCAGCAGCAGCAGCAGCAGCAGCAGTAGTAGTAGCAGCAGCAGCAGCAGCAGCAGCAGCAGCAGCAGCAGCAGCAGTAGTAGTAGCAGCAGCAGCAGCAGCAGCAGCAGCAGCAGCAGCAGCAGCAGTAGTAGTAGTAACAGCAGCAGTAGTAGTAGTAGCAGCAGCAGCAGCAGTAGTAGTAGTAGTAGCAGCAGCAGCAGCAGGAGCAGGAGCAGCAGCAGCAGTAGTAGTAGTAGTAGTAGTAGTAGTAGTAGCAGCAGCAGCAGCAGTAGTAGTTGTAGTAGTAGTAGTAGTAGTAGTAGTAGTAGTAGTAGTAGTAGTAGTAGCAGCAGTAGTAGTAGTAGTTATAGACATACATTAATGGTAAATTAAGTAGACTTTACCATTTCCATAGGCCTCCCGGTGCTAGGCTGGTGTGATTTAACTTAGTGCACTGTTGTCCAGCCTTCGAAAACTTTTCTGCCAGTGTTATGATTTTCACTTTGTCTTTTAAACGTTCATATTTGAACGTTTCCTTGTCTTCATTATTTATTATTGGTTAATATACTTTTTACAGGTTTATGTAACCTAAACTAACCCATATTAACGCAAGCTAAAAAAAAAAAAAGTTGAAAAATTTACTCCCTGTAAAATGTATAAAAAAAATGACGTTATAACACAAGAATAAGTTGTTTGACTAATCTGAAAAAAAGTGCTGAAGAAATTTAATGGGATCAAATCATGTATCATAGTTTTAAAACCTTTTTCTTTTACGGATAATTGTAACTTATTTCTCGGGACTTCAATAGTTGAAGCTTCCAAAATAAGCATCATCCGCTTGTAATTTTTACGAGAATTTTATACGTTGTTAATCTGTAAAACATTGTAAGGAAGCCTTGTTAAAAACGTGCTAAAAGTACGTTTTGGTCTTACGAGAGCGTACGGGTTAGGTAAGGTTCGTCAGGAAACAGGGCAAGTGTTTCCTGACGCGGGTCTTAGTCATATGATGACCCGTCGTTGGAGCTTTTAGTCATCTGACCGAGGCCTTCCGTTGGCTTACCGGTCAACCTCTTTAAAAATCATGGTTATGATTATAACTATTAGGAGCACCAACTACTAGAGCGTACGATTCTTACGTGCTGTGCTACAGTGCATTGTGGTGTTTACGAGATGCTGATGCAGTGAGGGAAGATAGTACTCTCCGCTCAGGCTGCAAGATGCCTTCAACCACAGCTATATGTCTTAACACGTATAAACACTGAGAGTTTACTGTAGTCCCTCTCAGTGTTTGAGTTTAACATTCCTACTGGTGAGACAAAAATATTTAAGACTGAGTTTTGTGCGCCACATTAGTACAAAGATAAGTTAACTTTTGCACAGAACGGTGGGAAAATCATCTGTTTATCTGTTATTTCCGTTAAATGTTAACGGAGACCATCGTCCCCGCGCCCGGTCTCAGACCAGGTCTGCAAAAAGAGGTCTAGTGGATTCATATTCCTTCGCTGTTGTCTTGTTCTTTTTTTGTGATTTAATGGTCTTATTTTTCTTAATGTGATTCTTTTGTTCCCTTGGTTTTTACTTCGTATTTGGTTCATTATTTTCGTTATATTTATTTATTTTTTAAAGTATTTCTTTTTTTTAGTAATTTCAGGCAGGCTTTAAATCCATTCACTGTGAGGTCTGGTGGATCATTGTTCTAGAAGTCTGGTGGATAACTGTTCTAGAAGTCTGGTGGATAACTGTTCTAGAAGTCTGGTGGATAACTGTTCTAGAAGTCTGGTGGATAACTGTTCTAGAAGTCTGGTGGATAACTGTTCTAGAAGTCTGGTGGATAACTGTTCTAGAAGTCTGGTGGATAACTGTTCTTGAAGTCTGGTGGATAACTGTTCTAGAAGTCTGGTGGATAACTGTTCTAGAAGTCTGGTGGATAACTGTTCCAGAGGTAAAACAATAACTTTGATACAGTGGGTTGGGAAGTGGGACTGAGGGTCGTTAAGGAGCATCACAGTAATGGAGAACCAATAGAACTCTGCTGAAGACAGTCTCAGTATTCAGATGAGCTGAAGAGAAATAGTGAGGGAAGCTACCAGATGGTGAGTTATCTAGTGTGAGGGAGGAATAGTGAGGGAAACTACCAGATAGTGAGTTATCTAGTGTGAGGGAGGAATAGTGAGGGAAACTACCAGATAGTGAGTTATCTAGTGTGAGGGAGGAACAGTGAGGGAAGCTACTAGATAGTGAGTTATCTAGTGTCAGGGAGGAATAGTGAGGGAAGCTACCAGATAGCAAGTATCTAGTGTGAGGGAGGAATAATGAGGGAAGCTACCAGATAGTGAGTTATCTAGTGTGAGGGAGGAATAGTGAGGGAAGCTATCAGATAGTGAGTTGTCTAGTGTGAGGGAGGCATAGTGAGGGAAGCTACCAGATAGGGAGTTATCTAGTGTGAGGGAGGAATAGTGAGGGAAGCTACCAGATAGTGAGTTATCTAGTGTGAGGGAGGCATAGTGAGGGAAGCTTCGAGCTGGTTATATTGCTCTATGTTGCGACTGCCAGCACTACCACCACCCCATCACTACCACCATCCCATCACTACCACCACCCCATCACTACCACTATCCCATCAATACCACCACCACATCACTACCACCATCCCATCACTACCACCACCCCATCACTACCACCATCCCATCACTACCACCACCCCATCACTACCACCATCCCATCACTACCACCACCCCATCACTACCACCACCCCATCACTACCACCACCCCATCACTACCACCATCCCATCACTACCACCACCCCATCACTACTACCATCCCATCACTACCACCACCCCATCACTACCACCACCCCATCACTACCACCACCCCATCACTACCACCATCCCATCACCACCACCATCCCATCACTACCACCACCCCATCACTACCACCACCCCATCACTACCACCACCCCATCACTACCACCACCCCATCATTACCACCACCCCATCACTACCACCACCCCAGCACTACCACCACTATGAGCGTCACCAGCACCACCACCACTACGAGCTTCACCATCACTACCACCACCCCATCACTACCACCACCCCATCATTGCCACCACCCCAGCACTACCACCACTATGAGCGTCACCAGCACTACCACCACTACGAGCTTCACCAGCACTACCACCATTACCATAGTCACTACTGCCACGGTAGTGAGAAAGAATTTATCATATGTTAAGCATCCCATTCAAAAAAATATGACATTGAGAATTGTTAATACACGATTGATAACTACATACAAGGTAATTACAGAAATATAACTACACACAAGATAATTACAGAAATATAACTACACACAAGATAATTACAGAAATATAACTACACACAAGATAATTACAGAAATATAACTACACACAAGATAATTACAGAAATATAACTACACACAAGATAATTACAGAAATATAACTACATAAGGTTGTTAAAACTACACAAAAGTTTTAACAACACAAAAAACAAAAGTGTACAACAAATAAAGCAACAGCAAAATAAACATACAGAAGTCCATGGAAGAGAACCAAATTTTTTTTTTTTTTTTGGGGGGGGGGGGTTCACAAAAATTGTCCTCATTAAAATTTTGAGAGGCGATTTTTCATGTTAATTTTTTTTTCTGTCTTTTTTGCCACATTTTTTTTTATTAATTTACCGTTTTGTGACTGGAAAACGGGAAGACAAAGTGGGGGGGGGGAGTGAAGGGGCTTCCCCTACTTCCCTCCTGCCCCTTCCGTATTTTTTTAACTCTTGTGTCCTTCAAGGGGAAGGGAAGGGGAAGGAAGCGGAGGGAAGGAGATCTTGTGGCCTTCAAGGGGAAGGGAAGGGGAAGGGAAGGGGAGGGAAGGGGAGGGAAGGAGATCTTGTGGCTAGTAAACAACTCGTCATACAGTGAATTAGACATATGTTCCTCTTCCTCGGATCTAATATGAATACCTTCCATTTCCAGGGTGTCACATGCGCTATATAACCCCAACGGTTTTAGCGCCTCCCAATCATAACATATAATAATGTATGATAATAAAAATAATTAATAATATAATTTTAATATAATTATAATGACAATACCATGATATTACTACTACTGCTACTAGTAATAATAATAATAATAATAATAATAATAATAATAATAATAATAATAATAATAATTCCATTGTAACTCCTCTTTCACAAAAAGAAATGTTTATAACTAATTTGTAAAGGGGTAAGCCAGTGGAAGGTCTCGGTCAGATGACCAAAAGCTCCAACGGCTGGTCATCATCCGACTAAGACCCGCGTCAGGAGATACGCTGTCCTGTTTCCTGACAAACCTCACCTACTTTAACAACCTTACCTAACCATATCTAATCTAACCTTACCTTACCTTACCTTACCTTACCTTACCTTAACTTAACTTAACTTAACTTACCTTACCTAACCTTACCTTACCTTACCTTACCTTGCCTAACCTTATCTTACCTAACCTTACCTTACCTTACCTTACCTTACCTTACCTTGCCTAACCCAACCTTACCTTACCTTACCTTACCTAACCTTACCTTGCCTAACCTAACCTTACCTTACCTTACCTTGCCTAACCTTACCTTACCTAACCTTACCTTACCTTACCTTACCTTACCTAACCTTACCTTGCCTAACCTAACCTTACCTTACCTTACCTTACCTTACCTAACCTAACCTTACCTTGCCTAACCTAACCTTACCTTACCTTACCTTACCTTACCTTGCCTTGCCTTGCCTTACCTTACCTAACCTTACCTTGCCTAACCTAACCTTACCTTACCTTACCTTACCTTACCTTACCTTACCTAACCTTACCTTGCCTAACCTAACCTAACCTTACCTTACCTTACCTAACCTTACCTAGCCTTACCTTACCTTACCTAACCTTACCTAACCTTACCTTACCTTACCTTACCTTACCTAACCTTACCTTGCCTAACCTTACCTTACCTTACCTTACCTAACCTTACCTAACCTTACCTTACCTAACCTTACCTTACCTTACCTTACCTAACCTTACCTTGCCTTGCCTAACCTAACCTTACCTTACCTTACCTTACCTAACCTTACCTTGCCTAACCTAACCTTACCTTACCTTACCTTACCTTACCTTACCTTACCTTACCTTACCTTACCTTACCTTACCTAACCTTACCTTGCCTAACCTAACCTTACCTTACCTTACCTTACCTAACCTTACCTTGCCTAACCTAACCTAATCTTACCTTACCTAACCTTCCCTTGCCTAACCTAACCTTACCTTACCTAACCTTACCTAACCTTACCTTACCTTACCTTACCTTACCTAACCTTACCTAGCCTTACCTTACCTTACCTAACTTTACCTAACCTTACCTTACCTTACCTTACCTAACCTTACCTTGCCTAACCTTACCTTACCTTACCTTACCTTACCTTACCTTAACTAACCTTACCTTGCCTAACCTAACCTTACCTTACCTTACCTTACCTAACCTTACCTTGCCTAACCTTCCCTTGCCTAACCTAACCTTACCTTACCTAACCTTACCTAACCTTACCTTACCTTACCTAACCTTACCTAACCTTACCTTACCTTACCTAACCTTACCTTACCTTACCTAACCTTACCTTGCCTAACCTAACCTTACCTTACCTTACCTAACCTTACCTAACCTTACCTTGCCTAACCTAACCTTACCTTACCTAACCTTACCTAACCTTACCTTACCTTACCTAACCTTACCTAGCATTACCTTACCTTACCTAACCTTACCTTGCCTTGCCTTACCTTACCTTACCTAACCTTACCTAACCTTACCTAACCTTACCTTACCTAACCTTACCTTGCCTAACCTAACCTAACCTTACCTTACCTAACCTTCCCTTGCCTAACCTAACCTTACCTTACCTAACCTTACCTAACCTTACCTTACCTTACCTTACCTAACCTTACCTTACCTTACCTTACCTTACCTTACCTTACCTTACCTTACCTAACCTTACCTAACCTTACCTTACCTTACCTTACCTAACCTTACCTAACCTTACCTAACCTTACCTAACCTTACCTTACCTTACCTTACCTTACCTAACCTTACCTAACCTTACCTTACCTTACCTTACCTAACCTTACCTTACCTTACCTTACCTTACCTTACCTAACCTTACCTAACCTTACCTTACCTTACCTTACCTAACCTTACCTTGCCTAACTTAACCTTACCTTACCTTACCTTGCCTTACCTAACCTTACCTAACCTTACCTTACCTTACCTTACCTAACCTTACCTTGCCTAACTTAACCTTACCTTACCTTACCTTACCTTACCTTACCTTACCTTGCCTTACCTAACCTTTTCCTAACCTTACCTAACCTTACCTTACCTTACCTTACCTTACCTTACCTTGCCTTGCCTTACCTAACCTTACCTAACCTTACCTTACCTTACCTTACCTTACCTTACCTTACCTTACCTTACCTTACCTTACCTTACCTTACCTTGCCTTACTTAACCTTACCTAACCTTACCTTGCTTTACCTTACCTTACCTAACCGTTTTTATCTCTCTGGTTCCCCACTTCACTGCCATTTTTAAGATAATTTTAATAATAAAATCAATAAATAATGGGGAATAACAGAGAAAATTTGCATACGAAATATTGGCATATATTTTTTTGAAAATTCTTGAGGCATATAAATGTTTTATGCCTGGAAGTGATAATTAGGCTAGCTTTGTTGCTGTATGACCCATACGGGTTTAGTTCCTGTGACTCGCTTCGAGGGCTTTTCTGGCCAGAGGTCAGGTTTTCCTGTTTACCGCCTGGTTCATCAAGCTGTTGGTGCTAGCGGTATACAGTTTCTCATAGACATCAGTTTCCAGCTCATCAGTCAACTGCAGAATATAATTGTCCAGTTCTCTCTTACACCACTAACATCTTACCTCTTACTTCTTATATCTCTTACCTGTTACCTATCTTGCGTGTTATCCCTGTTACCCCTCTCTTTTACCTCTGATCTCTTACCTCTTATCTCTCTTACATCATATTTATCTCTTACCTCTTATCTCACTTACGTCTTACCCCTGTTACCTATCTTACCTCTTACCTATGTTGTCTCTCTTACGTCTTACCCTTGTTACCTATCTTACCTCTTACCCCTGTTGCCTCTTACTTGTTACCTCTTGATAACTTGTACCTTCGTTCCAGCAAGCTGTTAGTAAAACTATTAGTAAAACTTATGTTGGAATCGTTAACTTCAAACTAAAGTTGATATTAGAATTAATAGTTCATTTCCTGATACAGATTTAACTGAAGGTTTAATTAAAATAAGAATTTAAACAATTATTTCAACTAGCAGCTATGGATTTACTTTAATACAAGTTTGTATATATATAATAACGGAGTGACGACGATCTCCTCTTTATGGACTAACTTTGGTTAATGTATTTCTGTGTTATGAGAATATCTAACTTGATGGCCGGCTATTTAAATTTCAGTGTTGGTCAAATTACCGACTTGACAAAACTCTTGGAGATACTGTGGGTACCCTTATACACAGCATTATATATATATATATATATATATATATATATATATATATATATATATATATATATATATATATATATATATATATATATATATATATATATATATATATATATATATATGTCGTACCGAATAGGCAGAACTTGCGATCTTGGCTTAAATAGCAACGCTTATCTTGCCATATAGGACAAGCGAAAATTTGTGTATGCAATAATTTCGCCAAAATCATTCTGAACCTAACGAAAAAAATATGTTTCACTGTGTTTGTTTAGTATTAAATTATTGTAAACGTGTCTAAAATATATATAGTTGGGTTAGGCTAAAATAAATTGTTCTTCTAATAATAAGGTTAGGTAAGTTTTCTAAGATTCTTTTGGAGCAAAATTAAAAATTTTTACATTAACATTAATGAAAAAAATATATCTTCAAACGTATAAGAGAAAACTTTAGAAAGGACTTAATTTTAAATGAGTTCTTGCTAATTGACCAGTTTTACATATTCGGCACGATATATATATATATATATATATATATATATATATATATATATATATATATATATATATATATATGTGTGTGTGTGTGTGTGTGTGTGTGTGTATGCAAGGAATTCGCGAGAGCATGCGAAATATACACAAACACTGATCTCTGGCTGAGGGAGACTCGAACCTACGAACCTTAGGACAAGGTACGCAGTGCTCTACCAATCTACCCACACTGGACAATACCTTGGCGTGTAGCATGCGCTACACGTTTGATCCAAGGCAGCCAGCTTTCAGGGAGAAGGCTTACAGCTTTTCATCTCATCCCCTGATCTCAGCCAGAGATCAGTGTTTGTGTATATTTCGCCTGCTTTCGTGAATTCCTTGCATTTTTCAAATCTCTAGTAAGGCTGATGCATGCAGGGGATGAGATGAGAAGCTGTAAGCCTTCTCCCTGAAAGCTGGCTGCCTTGGATCAAACGTGTAGTTCATGCTACACGCCAAGGTATTGTCCAGTGTGGGTAGATTGGTAAAGCACTGCGTACCTTGTCCTAAGGTTCGTAGGTTCGAGTCTCCCTCAGCCAGAGATCAGTGTTTATATATATATATATATATATATATATATATATATATATATATATATATATATATATATATACTGTATATATATATATATATATATATATATATATATATATATATATATATATGTCGTGCCGAATAGGTAAAATTAGCCAGTTAGCAAGAACTCGTTTAAATTAAGTCCTTTATAAAATTTTCTCTTATACTTTTAAAGATTTTTTTCTATTTATGTAAATGTAAAATTTAATAATTTTGTACCAAAACAACCTTAGAAAACTTAACTAACCTTATTATAATTATGAAAATGAACGAGACATAATGAAAAATGTTACCAGTGGAAAAGTTGCCCGAAAACTTTAATTTTGATATGTTATTATTATTATTATTATTATTATTATTATTATTATTATTATTATTATTATTATTATTATTATTATTATTATTATATTAGTAATATTACTTTCATTGAAAGCCTTTAATGCATAAGAGTCATAATGCTAATGGAAAATAGGTGGAATGGGGGATTAATTAGATCTGATCCCAGTAAGGGGAAGGGGAAGCTTTCATTCCTTGGATCAAGATCCCTTCACCGGTTGTTTTTAAACTTCAGTATTACTTAAAAACTGTCATGATATTCCATCAACCTGTCTTCTCAGTCATGCTATTCCATCAACCTGTCTTCTCACTGTCATCATATTCCATCAACCTGTCTTCTCAGTCATGATATTCCATCAACCTGTCTTCTCACTGTCATCATATTCCATCATCCTGTCTTCTCAGTCATGATATTCCATCAACCTGTCTTCTCACTTGTCATCATATTCCATCAGCCTGTCTTCTCAGTCATGATATTCCATCAATCTGTCTTCTCAGTCATGATATTCCATCAACCTGTCTTCTCACTGTCATCATATTCCATCAACCTGTCTTCTCACTTGTCATCATATTCCATCAGCCTGTCTTCTCAGTCATGATATTCCATCAATCTGTCTTCTCAGTCATGATATTCCATCAACCTGTCTTCTCACTGTCATCATATTCCATCAACCTGTCTTCTCAGTCATGATATTCCATCAACCTGTCTTCTCACTGTCATCATATTCCATCATCCTGTCTTCTCAGTCATGATATTCCATCAACCTGTCTTCTCACTGTCATCATATTCCATCAACCTGTCTTCTCAGTCATGATATTCCATCAATCTGTCTTCTCAGTCATGATATTCCATCAACCTGTCTTCTCACTTGTCATCATATTCCATCAGCCTGTCTTCTCAGTCATGATATTTCATCAACCTGTCTTCTCATTGTCATGATATTCCATCAACCTGTCTTCTCACTGTCATGATATTCCATCAACCTGTCTTCTCACTTGTCATCATATTCCATCAGCCTGTCTTCTCAGTCATGATATTTCATCAACCTGTCTTCTCATTGTCATGATATTCCATCAACCTGTCTTCTCACTGTCATGATATTCCATCAACCTGTCTTCTCACTTGTCATCATATTCCATCAGCCTGTCTTCTCAGTCATGATATTTCATCAACCTGTCTTCTCATTGTCATGATATTCCATCAACCTGTCTTCTCACTGTCATGATATTCCATCAACCTGTCTTCTCACTTGTCATCATATTCCATCAGCCTGTCTTCTCAGTCATGATATTCCATCAACCTGTCTTCTCACTGTCATCATATTCCATCATCCTGTCTTCTCAGTCATGATATTCCATCAACCTGTTTTCTCACTGTCATCATATTCCATCAACCTGTCTTCTCAGTCATCATATTCCATCAACCTGTCTTCTCAGTCATGATATTCCATCAACCTGTCTTCTCAGTCATGATATTCCATTAACCTGTCTGCTCATTGTCATGATATTCCATCAATCTGTCTTCTCACTGTCATGATATTCCATTATCCTATCTTCTCACTGTCATGATATTCCATCAACCTATTTCCTCTCTTCACCTTCATGATTTCCCTCTCAACCTGTCTGTTCCAGTCCGTGTGAGCGTGCCTGTCTTCCTCCCTTACCATGATGGTGCTCACCCTGTCTTCCATGATGGTGCTCACCCTATCTTCCTTCCCCTCACCGTGTTGCCCTTTACATATTTCTCTCCCCTCTACTATCTATACCCCTCACGGTGATGACATTCTCTTGCTTGTCACCATCCCTCTCCTCCCTTCCCTCATTCCCTTCCATTCCGTATCTTTTCCTCTCAATTGTATCGACAGTTTTCCCCTCCTCTTCCCCTCTCTGCTTCTCCATCCTTTCTCTTGTTCGCTTCCCTCGCCCCTTCCTGCTTTTCCAAGTCCATATTTGTGTAACATTTTCCCTGTAGTTCACAAATTAGTTTCCAGCCTTCCTGGCTTTTCCACTTGTACTAATCTCCCTCTGTTTCCCTCCATCTCCTTCTGTCTTTTTCACCTCACTCTATCTTCCTCTACCTCCTCTCCATAAAGTTTTTTTTATGTTAATGGTTCTATAGCGGGTTAAACTCTGTGTCTGTATTTTTTTTTCGAGCTAAGACCTCTTATCTAATCTTCTTCCTTCTTTTCTTCTCTCTCCCTCCCTCCCTCCCTCTCTCTCTCTTCTTTTTTTTTTTTTTTTTTTTTTTTTTTTTTTGTTTTTTTTTTTTTTTTTTACACAGGGTTTGACAAGGTTAAGGATCCCTAGCTTTATTGACAGCTATTTACATGTTAAGGATTCCTAACTTTATTGGCAAGCTAAGAGCTGTTACCTACATCAGCTCATTTGAAAGCATTTTTATTGTTATGAGACATACAAGTAGGAAACAGGATGTGTTCCATACTCCTCTCTCTCTCTCTCTCTCTCTCTCTCTCTCTCTCTCTCTCTCTCTCTCTCTCTCTCTCTCTCTCTCTCTCTCTCTCTCTCTCTCTCTCTCTCTCTCTCTCTCTCACATACAAACAAACACACAGAGGTATGATAAAGCTCATGGAGCAGGAAGAGTGACCCAGTAGCAGCCAGTGAAGAGGCGGGGCCAGGAGCTGTGACTCTATCCCTGCAACCACAACTAGGTGAATACACACACACACACAGACCCTAGCAAAGAAGTAAGACTCACAGGTTAGCCTCACTAGGTGACGTGAGTTTAACATCCCAGTCGTCCCCGCAGTGTCCTTTCATTTTTAACTTTATCGTGTTTGTTATCACATGAGATCGTTCTCAGTAATCCACTTTCTACCAGTGTTTCCAGGAACGGAATAACACCTGGTGAAAAATGTCCACTGCTTTATCCTTATAGAGAATCAGTGGCACAGACAATTCCTAATGTCTCTGCCTGATTGATATATATATATTATATATATATATATATATATATATATATATATATATATATATATATATATATAAATATATATAAATATATATAAATATATATAAATATATATATATATATATAAATATATATATATATATATAAATATATATATATATATATATATATATATAAAATTGTCAAAGTGGGAAGTCTGAATGTGCGTGGATGTTGTGCAAATGATAAGAAAGAGATGATTGTGGATGTTATGAATGAGAAGAAACTGGATGTCCTGGCTTTAAGTGAAACAAAGCTGAAGGGGGTGGGAGAGTTTCAATGGAGAGGAATAAATGGTATTAGGTCAGGGGTTTCAAATAGAGTTAGAGCTAAAGAAGGAGTAGCAATAATGTTGAAGGATAAGCTATGGCAGGAAAAGAGGGACTACAAATGTATAAATTCAAGGATTATGTGGAGTAAAATAAAGATTGGATGTGAAAAGTGGGTTATAGTAAGCGTGTATGCACCTGGAGAAGAGAGAAGTGTAGAGGAGAGAGAGAGATTCTGGGAAATGTTGAGTGAATGCGTGGGGAGTTTTGAATCAAGTGTGAGAATAATGGTGGTTGGGGATTTCAATGCTAAAGTGGGTAAAAATGTTATGGAGGGAGTAGTAGGTAAATTTGGGGTGCCAGGGGTAAATGTAAATGGGGAGCCTTTAATTGAGCTATGTGTTGAAAGAAATTTGGTAATAAGTAATACATATTTTATGAAAAAGAGGATAAATAAATATACAAGGTATGATGTAGCACGTAATGAAAGTAGTTTGTTAGATTATGTATTGGTGGATAAAAGGTTGATGGGTAGGCTCCAGGATGTACATGTTTATAGAGGGGCAACTGATATATCGGATCATTATTTAGTTGTAGCTACAGTTAGAGTAAGAGGTAGATGGGAAAAGAGGAAGGTGGAAACAACAAGTAAGAGGGAGGTGAAAGTGTATAAACTAAGGGAGGAGGAAGTTTGGGCGAGATATAAGCGACTATTGGCAGAAAGGTGGGCTAGTGCAAAGATGAGTAGTGGGGGGGTTGAAGAGGGTTGGAATAGTTTTAAAAATGCAGTATTAGAATGTGGGGCAGAAGTTTGTGGTTATAGGAGGGTGGGGGCAGGAGGAAAGAGGAGTGATTGGTGGAATGATGAAGTAAAGGGTGTGATAAAAGAGAAAAAGGTAGCTTACGAGAGGTTTTTACAAAGCAGAAGTGTTATAAGAAGAGCAGAGTATATGGAGAGTAAAAGAAAGGTGAAGAGAGTGGTGAGAGAGTGCAAAAGGAGAGCAGATGAAAGAGTGGGAGAGGCACTGTCAAGAAATTTTAATGAAAATAAGAAAAATTTTTGGAGTGAGTTAAACAAGTTAAGAAAGCCTAGGGAAAGTATGGATTTGTCAGTTAAAAACAGAGTAGGGGAGTTAGTAGATGGGGAGAGGGAGGTATTAGGTAGATGGCGAGAATATTTTGAGGAACTTTTAAATGTTAAGGAAGAAAGGGAGGCGGTAATTTCATGCACTGGCCAGGGAGGTATACCATCTTTTAGGAGTGAAGAAGAGCAGAATGTAAGTGTGGTGGAGGTACGTGAGGCATTACGTAGAATGAAAGGGGGTAAAGCAGCTGGAACTGATGGGATCATGACAGAAATGTTAAAGCAGGGGGGGATATAGTGTTGGAGTGGTTGGTACTTTTGTTTAATAAATGTATGAAAGAGGGGAAGGTACCTAGGGATTGGCGGAGAGCATGTATAGTCCCTTTATATAAAGGGAAAGGGGACAAAAGAGATTGTAAAAATTATAGAGGAATAAGTTTACTGAGTATACCAGGAAAAGTATACGGTAGGGTTATAATTGAAAGAATTAGAGGTAAGACAGAATGTAGAATTGCGGATGAGCAAGGAGGCTTCAGAGTGGGTAGGGGATGTGTAGATCAAGTGTTTACATTGAAGCATATATGTGAACAGTATTTAGATAAAGGTAGGGAAGTTTTTATTGCATTTATGGATTTAGAAAAGGTATATGATAGAGTGGATAGAGGAGCAATGTGGCAGATGTTGCAAGTATATGGAATAGGTGGTAAGTTACTAAATGCTGTAATGAGTTTTTATGAGGATAGTGAGGCTCAGGTTAGGGTGTGTAGAAGAGAGGGAGAATACTTCCCGGAAAAAGTAGGTCTTAGACAGGGATGTGTAATGTCACCATGGTTGTTTAATATATTTATAGATGGGGTTGTAAAAGAAGTAAATGCTAGGGTGTTCGGGAGAGGGGTGGGATTAAATTATGGGGAATCAAATTCAAAATGGGAATTGACACAGTTACTTTTTGCTGATGATACTGTGCTTATGGGAGATTCTAAAGAAAAATTGCAAAGGTTAGTGGATGAGTTTGGGAATGTGTGTAAAGGTAGAAAGTTGAAAGTGAACATAGAAAAGAGTAAGGTGATGAGGGTATCAAATGATTTAGATAAAGAAAAATTGGATATCAAATTGGGGAGGAGGAGTATGGAAGAAGTGAATGTTTTCAGATACTTGGGAGTTGACGTGTCGGCGGATGGATTTATGAAGGATGAGGTTAATCATAGAATTGATGAGGGAAAAAAGGTGAGTGGTGCGTTGAGGTATATGTGGAGTCAAAAAACGTTATCTATGGAGGCAAAGAAGGGAATGTATGAAAGTATAGTAGTACCAACACTCTTATATGGATGTGAAGCTTGGGTGGTAAATGCAGCAGCGAGGAGACGGTTGGAGGCAGTGGAGATGTCCTGTCTAAGGGCAATGTGTGGTGTAAATATTATGCAGAAAATTCGGAGTGTGGAAATTAGGAGAAGGTGTGGAGTTAATAAAAGCATTAGTCAGAGGGCAGAAGAGGGGTTGTTGAGGTGGTTTGGTCATTTAGAGAGAATGGATCAAAGTAGAATGACATGGAAAGCATATAAATCTATAGGGGAAGAAAAGAGGGGTAGGGGTCGTCCTCGAAAGGGTTGGAAAGAGGGGGTAAAGGAGGTTTTGTGGGTGAGGGGCTTGGACTTCCAGCAAGCGTGCATGAGCGTGTTAGATAGGAGTGAATGGAGACGAATGATACTTGGGACCTGACGATCTGTTGGAGTGTGAGCAGGGTAATATTTAGTGAAGGGATTCAGGGAAACCGGTTATTTTCATATAGTCGGACTTGAGTCCTGGAAATGGGAAGTACAATGCCTGCACTTTAAAGGAGGGGTTTGGGATATTGGCAGTTTGGAGGGATATGTTGTGTATCTCTATACGTATATGCTTCTAAACTGTTGTATTCTGAGCACCTCTGCAAAAGCAGTGATAATGTGTGTGTGTGGTGAAAGTGTTGAATGATGATGAAAGTATTTTCTTTTTGGGGATTTTCTTTCTTTTTTTTTTGGGTCACCCTGCCTCGGTGGGAGGCGACCGACTTGTTGAAAATAAAATATATATATATATATATATATATATATATATATATATATATATAAATATATATATATATATATATATATATATATATATATATGTGTGTGTGTGTGTGTGTGTGTAATAGACATATACATACGTATATGTATTATGTATGTACATACACAGCAGTCTTGAAAGAAAACCTACAGCATCTCTTAAGATCGCATTAAACGTTCCTAGTTATGAATGAAGGTTCGTACAGAAGACGTTGAGGAAAAAACTTTAATGTTTCTCATTTATCTGGTAACAAAATTGTATGTTTACAGAGGAGCCTAAGTCAACGGAGGTGTCTGTATAGTAGCTCACTGCAGGGCGTCTCCTCTGAGGTGACTTTTCTCCTCAACATTTATGTCTTCCTTTTATGCGCGAAGATTTCTTTGCTGTACCTGAATTGGGGTTTAACTAGATATGAACTCACATGTGCGTGTGCCTATTTAATATCCTCGTGTGTTTACTCGCCGAGTTGTTGTGGGAGTCAACGAGTTGTGTTTGCGGGGGTCGATACTCGGCTACTGGTCCCACCTCCAAGACTTCTTTGATCGGCAACACTGATTTCTGGCCTTTTGGGCCTTATCATATTTACTCATCCAAGTCATTCCACTTTTCAACCACCCTGAGACTAAAGAAATACTTCCTTACATCCCTATGGCTTATCTGTGTCGTCAGCTTAAATAATTCAAATCTGTCCGTACTCAATTTTAGTTGCAGGGGCCGATTCATAGCTCATGTGTGTTTGTGCGCGCACGCAGGCCTCCCCTTCCCCACCTCTTGCCCCAAAGCGACTGGGTAAATAATAATATTCAAAGCAGTATAAGTCCCACCAGTGATGTTACTTTTGAACTTACTCGTGCCGTACATTGTACATGCACATTGCTTCCTGTAACATACTTGTGACTGGCCACAGACTAGGCTATCCCAGGTCCAAGACTCTTTTAACATACCACCAGCGTTTATCACCTTTGATATACCTTTACCTTTGATGAGTTTCGAGAGTCTTTCTAATCCTGGAGACTGGCCCATGGCTAGTCTCCTGCTGTCTTTCCTGCTTTGAAAGGCGCTGTAATGCACATACATTGTTTACTGCTCACATAGTCAGTAAAATATTTAGGCAATCGGAATGTACTTTTCAAGAACGAAGAAGAGTGAGCGAGCAAGCTGGTAGTATATGAAAGATACCTTGGTCAAGTTCACAGTCTGAGCACTGACATAGCTTATTGGATTGACAGATGTAATATGAAGTGTAGAATAAACTCAGTAAAAAGCAAGCGTGCCGTAAGTGCGGTTAGAGAACACTGTGTCAACATCCGTAGTCCAAAACTTTTCAGTCTTGTGTCAACAAATATCAGAAATATTGCCGAAACAAAAAAAATGGAAGATTTTAAAAGGAAACTGAATCGCCACCACCTCAAGACCTTTCCCCTTCCCTCTCAGCTCTTCATCTCTTCTTCTCTCTAATCCTTTCCTTACTTCCCTTTCAACACCTCTCCACCCTTCTCACTTTGTCCTCTGGGGTGTGTCTTGACTCGTCTTGAGAGGGGGTTATCTGAGGGTGCAGGGAGGGGTTGGGATGGTGGGCTTCGGGTGTGTGGCATTAGTTTAATCCTACGATGTAAGCCTCGTTATTAATGGTCTGTCCTGCGGGATGCTTCAGCACGTGAGATCTGCAGTAGCGTTGAGGCCAGGGTGTGGAGGCCAGGCCGTGAAAGTGAGGGCGCGCAAGGAATTGGGTGACGGGGATGTGCTGGAATGCAGGATGCGTAGGGATGTTGTGACTTGTCTAGAGTTGCCCTGGGTTATCTAGAAATGCTGTCGACTATCTAGCCATGTGCGTTTTCTAAGGATACTGTAGGTATCTGAGGATGCTGTGAAGTGTCTAGCTATGCTATGGGTTACCTAAGGATTCTGTGGAGTATCTAGCTGTGCTGTTGCTTATCAAAGGATGCTGTGGAGTAACTATGCCATGGGTTATCTTAGGATGCTGTGTTCCGCTGCAAACATAAGGCAGTGCAAAATGCTTCACAATAGATCTCCAGAAGGGACGCTGCTGAAGTTCCTGCAGATGTAGCAATAATAATGATGAGTAATAATATTACTACTACTAATAATAATAATAATAGTAATAAAAAATAATAATAATAACAATAATAAGAAAGAGTAATAATAAAATTAATGATGATAATAATACGAGATCTTTCCTGAAGATGTTGTTGGGTCGATCCACTGATTTTTTTTTTTACCTCTTCTGACTAAGTAAAATGATTTATTCCTCTCCGTAAATTTACATGCTATTCTATATTTCTCGTTCCTTTTCTTCTTTCGCTACTTTCTTGCTTTTTTCCAAAACACATCGGTTCATCTCCCTCTCCTCTCTCTCTCTCTCTCTCTCTCTCTCTCTCTCTCTCTCTCTCTCTCTCTCTCTCTCTCTCTCTCTCTCTCTCTCTCTCTCTCTCTCTCTCTCTCTCTCTTTTTTTTTTACACAGGGTTTAACAAGGTTAAGGATCCCTAGCTTTATTGACAAGCTATTTACAGGTTAAGGATTCCTAACTTTATTGGCAAGCTAAGAGCTGTTACCTACATCAGCTCATTTGAAAGCATTTTTATTGTTATGAGACATACAAGTAGGGAACAGGAGGAAGTTGGAGCCATCTGTGGGCCAGCATTTTCATTTGATCAACTGACTTTATCTCGTTGACATCATTATGCTGTACAAATGTGTTCCATACTCGAGTCATCCTGGGTATGTATGATCTCAGATGGAGTGATGTTCTGGAGAAGGATACAGCCAGAGTGAAGTTGCTGCTCTCTCTCTCTCTCTGCTGGTTTCCTCTTACCTCACCTGTTTTCCTCTCCTCCTCTCTGCCTCTCTCACTCTTCTCTTCCCCTTCCTCTTCCTCTACCTGTTCTCCCCTCCCTACCATACAATACATAACGCCCCACTGCACCAAATTCGTCACAATGCACTTGTCCATTGCACAAAATTGCATTGCTCTGCTGCACTGTTCCGCAGATTTGAAGCTACACGGTTCCAGGTGAGAGAATAAACAGGCGAGCAAGCATGCATGTTTACGAATGAGTATGAGAGTGTATGAATGTGTATGACTGAGGCAGATGGGATTCAGCGCTCGCCTGTGCTTGCATAAATAGATGGGGTTGCATACCCAGCACATTTTGTATATATATTTTTAGATGTAATATATATATATATGTATATGTATATATATATATATATATATATATATATATATATATATATATATATATATATATATATATATATATATATATATATATATATATATATATATATATATATATTATATGTCGTGCCTAATAGGTAAAACTGGCCAATTGGCAAGAACTCATTTAAAATTAAGTTCTTTCTAAAATTTTCTCTTATACGTTTAAAGATATATTTTTTTTCATTAATGTTGACGTAAAAATTTATAATTTTGCACCAAAAGGAACTTTGAAAACTTACCTAACCTTATTATAACAAGCGCAATTTATTTTATCCTAACCCAACTAAATATGTTTTAGATTTGTTTACAATAATTTAATACTAAACAAACACAGTGAAATATATTGATTTTGGCGAAATTATTGCATACACAAATTTTCACTTGTCCTCTATGGCAAAATGAGCGTTGCTATTTAAGCCAAGATCGCAAGTTCTGCCTATTCGGCACGACATATATATATATATATATATATATATATATATATATATATATATATATATATATATATATATATATATATATATATATATATATATATATATATATATAGCAATAATAACACTGCACTAGCCAAGGAGTCGAACCCATGCTGTTTTGGCCCGCCTCGTGGTGATGGCTAGGATGGTTCCCTCAGACAATAAATTAGCCTAAATACATTAAATCAACTTAAGGAATATACAAAACACAATTTTAGAAAAATAGTTAACGTTAAGAAGCTGATATTGAGCAAAATGTGAAACATTGAGGTTTTAAAATGATAATAAGTTTTTTTTTTTTATTTGTGTGCTGAGAGCAGAGAGAAAGAGAGAGAGAAAACTTTCTTTATTTTCATTTCCTCTAATAACTGGTTTATTTTTCTTTGAAGCGAATCTCTCCTGCTTTGCCCAATTTTGCTTTTTATTCTTTCCATATTTCGTAATTTCAAGTCTTTGAGCAGAATTTTATCAAAAATCTTTGTTAATACTGTGATGGATATGTGGGGCAGAGGGCCTCCAGCAGCAACCTTCTGGTTGATCAGGCAAGCACCAGACAAGCCTGGCCTATGGCCGGTCTCCATGTGTGTGTGTGTGTGTACTCACCTATTTGTGGTTGCAGGGGTCGAGACATAGCTCCTGGCCCCGCTTTCACTGATTGCTACTAAGTCGTCTCTCTCCCTGCTCCATGAGCTTTATCATTCCTCGTCTTAAAACTATGTATAGTTCCTGCCTTCACTACGTCACTTGCCAGACTGTTCCACTTCTTGACTAAAGACATAACTTCTTAACATCTCTTTGACAAATCTGTCTTCAACTTCCAATTGTGACCCCTTGTTTGTGTGTGTGTGCGTACTCATTACTCATCTATTTGTGGTTGCAGCGGTCGAGATTCTGCTCCTGGCCCCGCCTGTCCGCTGGTCGCTACTAGGTACACTCTTTCCTGACTGACCACTCTGAGGCTAAAGAAGTATTTCCTAACGTCGCTTGAATTCATCTGGGTTTTTACTACTAACTGTGTCTACTATACCAGAGACCCGCCTCTCGGACTCGCCCGGTCCATCCCTGTCAGTTTTTCTCGGAATTTTCTACGTGTTGTGCGTGTGTGTGTACTCATCTAATTGTGGTTGCAGGGGTCGATTCACGGCTCTTGGCCCCGCCTCTTCGCTGGTCGCTACTAGGTCCACTCTTTCCCTGCTCCATGAGCGTTGTCTTACCTGTTCTTAAATCTATGTATGGATCCTGCCTACACAACATCACTCTTCAGAGTGTTCCACTTTCTGACAATTCTATGACTGAAGAAATACTTCCTAACATCCCTGTGACTCGTCTGAGTCTTCAACTTCCAATTGTGACTCCTTGTTGCTGTGTCCCATCTCTGGAACATCCTGTCTCTATCCATCTTGTCAATTTCTCTCAGTATTTTATATGTCGTTATCATATCCCCCCTATCTCTTCTGTCCTCCAATGTCATCAGGTCGATTTCCCTTAACCTCTTTTCGTAGGACATGCCCCTTAGCTCCGGGACTAGTCTTCCCTTAACCTCTTCTCGTAGGACACGCCCCTTAGCTCCGGGGCTAGTCTTCCCTAACCTCTTCTCGTAGGACATGCCTC
>NC_091369.1:11643568-11703568 GCF_038502225.1 Cherax quadricarinatus
CACTTTTGCTGCATTTAGGAATGTTTATTGTGGAAACGTTTCGCCCACCATTGGCTTCTTCAGTCCAGTACAACCTGGAGGGTGTGTGTTCAGTCCAGTGATAGACTGAACACACACCCTCCAGGCTGAGGGACTGATTACCTCATTCTCATCTTTCACCGTTTTTCTGTGTATATGACTGAAGAAGCCACCGGTTGACGAAACGTTTCCTCAATAAAGATTCCCAAATGCTGCACAAGTGTTTCACGTGGATTAGTAATTGTTTGATCTTTGCTTTTGCTTAGAGTTCAGACTTGTTTATGTTATTAATCAGTTCTGGATAAAATCTAAGGCAAGGGATAAAAATACTTATAAATTATTAAAATGTTCATTGATAGGTAATTGGCACAAGTTTTGATTGATAAATTCTTAAAAAAAAGAAAAATTCTTTTTATCTTTTTCTTCTTTCTTGCTTTCTTTCTTCTATCTTTAATTCTTGCTTTCTTTTCTTTTTACAATTTCTTTCTTTCTTTCTTTGCTTTTCTATTTTCTTTTCTTCTTTTCAGAAACTAAAGAATTTTTTGAAACTAATATCTCCAACAACATATTTTTAATTATAATTCCTTAAAATGTTCACTACACTCACTTATCTTTTTTTTTTGGGGGGGGGGGTATCTGAGGTAAAATGTTAATAAGCAGTGTTTTAAATTTCTAAAAACTAATTACCCCACAATATTCATTTTCGTTTATTCTCTTACTTTTGGTAGCCATTTTGGATATAAGTTTCCTGCATTATATTTTGGATATAAGGTTCCTACATTATATTTTGGATATAAGGTTCCTACATTATATTTTGGATATAAGGTTCCTACATTATATATTGGATATAAGGTTCCTACATTATATTTTGGATATAAGGTTCCTACATTATATTTTGGATATAAGGATCCTGCATTATATTTTGGATATAAGGTTCCTGCATTATATTTTGGATATAAGGTTCCTGCATTATATTTTGGATATAAGGTTCCTGCATTATATTTTGGATATAAGTTTCCTGCATTATATTTTGGATATAAGGTTCCTGCATTATATTTTGGATACAAGGTTCCTGCATTATATTTTGGATATAAGGTTCCTGCATTATATTTTGGATATAAGGTTCCTGCATTATATTTTGGATATAAGGTTCCTGCATTATATTTTGGATACAAGGTTCCTGCATTATATTTTGGATACAAGGTTCCTGCATTATAATTTCGTCAGAGACACCACCCGCATCTGAGGAAATATAATGCCATGGGCGGTGGTTCCTGATTCTTCTGTTAGAAGCCCAGGTTCACCTGGATGATGGAGAGTTTGGGATACCGGTCTTCATGAACACTACACATATTAATGCATTCACTGTGTGGGCGAAACGTAGTCAATATAGAATCACATTATACTGCATTTGTGTCTATTTTTCCATAGAAGGAAAGAGAAAACAAAGCTGGAAAAGGAGAAGCAGCGCTGATGGTCAGAAGGAACTGAAAATTTGCATAACTAAGAAACCTGGAAACAGAAGACATTTGAGAGATTATTCGAATGTAGTATCAGTTGACTTAACCTAATTGTAATATTAGACATGCGGGAATCACACTGCAAAACTTTGAAGGTAGAGCCTGTGAACATGTAGGTTGTAGAATAGGCATGAGTATAACTATGTAGCCAGTGTTTATACACACACACACACCAGCGAAGACACTGGGCCAGGAGCTGTGACTCGACCCCTGCAACCACAAATAGGTGAGTACACATATGTATACATACACAGGTAAAAAAATTAATACCACCGACAACCTTAATCCCTTAACGGGGTGACAAATCAGTGAGAATCGAACCCATGTCTTCAGGTTTGGGGTGAGCTGCCCTAGCAACTAGCTCTCCCAGCCAGGTTCCCCTCACCTGAGTATGGAACCAGGGCTATGGATCTTCTTGCTGAGAGTGTGATTACTGTCAGAGTGTCAGGTATAATCGCCCAAGCTCATGGGTCGAAGAGACGCGGGGGAGAAGGAATACGGGGAAGGGGAGATAAGGGTAAGGGGAGACAGTGATAAGTGAGGGATAGGAAAAAGGGCCGATGGGGATAAATGAGGGATAGGGGATGATGGGATTTACCGACACGGGTAACGTGAGGGAAGGTTGGGAGAGGAAATAGTGATTTGCTTCGCGTGTACAACAGAACTTAAATAGGTAATTACACACGCACACACAGGGTGAGCGGACCCCCACACACAGTTTCAAAAATAGGTACGACAGGGCTATGTCACGTTAATTGGCTGAAGGCGGTGGGTCCAAGAACTAAAACTCTCTCTCTCACACACACTCGCACTCCAAAAAAAAATCAATGTTTAGAACACATATAAAGACACGGGACGAAATTAATTGCTGGTTTAATAAATTTAAATCCCCCCCCCCCCAAAAAAAAAAAAAAAAAAAAAAAAAACTGAAAACACCATAAAACAGGAGAAAAAATAAATATGATAACAGAAGCTCGTGAAGAGGTAAAAAATAATATACAGGTAAAACGAGATAACTTCAGAGTACCAAAAAAACACGTTCCAACAAAGATAATGTGTCTTCACAGAGTTGTTGATAACTGGACTGAGGAGGAGGAGGAGGAGGCAGTGTCTGCTACAAATACTGGGAAGTCTACCTCAAGGTTACATATAGTCAGTTCTTGGGAATACTGATCTGACAGTGGTCTAGGATGGACCCGTCATTAGGTTTCCTTCCTAAGTGCAGGTTTTTGGTGAATTGTTCCAGCCACGGTATTGTGACTGGAACAATTCCTCAGAAGGGATCACTACCAGACCCCAGCTGAGCAATTAACACCGAGCATAAATAAAATAATTCTGCTCTTATAACTATATATAAGTAACAAATAAGTGTCTACCAGTATACGTGTCCTATTGAGGTATACTGACGTATACGCTCTATTATGTTTTTGACTTCACTGTATTCATTAAGGCTTAAAGTTTGCTATTTAATTTATCGTTAAAGAGGGTACCTAGCTAGACCAAAACACTGGAGGTATTTTCACCTTGTTAATTGTGAGTTATTCTTAAAATGATTATTTATATGGTCACTGTATTGTTAAAACACACACACACACACACACACACACACACACACACACACTGAATCTAAGACTATGTAATGGTCAAGCAACTGTCTTGCTTCTTAAAACTCAAAAGACTGATGTGCAACCTAATTTGAACGAAATGCTCTGCATAACCAGGGACTTTCTATATAGTATGCCACTGATATCAGCTATGGTCTATATAAGTTGTATCATATACTAGTAGAAATAAAGATTATTAATTATTATTATTATTGCTGTTGTTGTTACTTGTGTTTATTTGTTTGCAATTCCTTCGTAGTCACGTTCATAGATTGGTACCATTTCTGAAGTTTTTAAGGACTGTGGGATGACTTTTGTGTCCAGCGTCCATTTTCATGTGATACTTAATATATATGTTATGTGATATTTGTTTACAAAAGCTCCATACGTAGTTCAAGAGTATATACTATAGAACTCAGTAGGTGAGAAACTAGCAGTTACCGGTCGAGGAAACGTAAGTGTGGCTAGCAGACAGGACTCGACCCTTGGAAACACAAATCGGTGAGGGTGTGGTAGTAGAAGGGGTAATGGGGGAGTTGGTTTGGGTAGATACGGAGGGGGGGGGTTATGAGCGAGGTAATGGTAGGGAAGCATAGGAGGTGTGGGAGAAAAAGAGAGAGAGAGAGAGAGAGAGAGAGAGGTTGATATGAGGGGATAAGGGGAAGTTTGCATGTACTTAGCACGTGTCATTCTCGCTCCTACCTCCATTAATTCTTAGTCTTTCCTACCCCTTTTTCTTATGTCGTTTATCTCTCTCTCTCTCTCTCTCTCTCTCTCTCTATATATATATATATATATATATATATATATATATATATATATATATATATATATATATATATATATATATATATATATATATATGGAGGTATTAGGTAGATGGCGAGAATATTTTGAGGAACTTTTAAATGTTGAGGAAGAAAGGGAGGCGGTAATTTCATGCACTGGTCAGGGAGGTATACCATCTTTTAGGAGTGAAGAAGAGCAGAATGTAAGTGTGGGGGAGGTACGCGAGGCATTACGTAGAATGAAAGGGGGTAAAGCAGCTGGAACTGATGGGATCATGACAGAAATGTTAAAAGCAGGGGGGGATATAGTGTTGGAGTGGTTGGTACTTTTGTTTAATAAATGTATGAAAGAGGGGAAGGTACCTAGGGATTGGCGGAGAGCATGTATAGTCCCTTTATATAAAGGGAAAGGGGACAAAAGAGATTGTAAAAATTATAGAGGAATAAGTTTCTTGAGTATACCAGGAAAAGGAAAAGTGTACGGTAGGGAACTTTTAACGGGAATAAGTTTATTGAGTATACCAGGAAAAGTGTACGGTAGGGTTATAATTGAAAGAATTAGAGGTAAGACAGAATGTAGGATTGCGGATGAGCAAGGAGGTTTCAGAGTGGGTAGGGGATGTGTAGATCAAGTATTTACATTGAAGCATATATGTGAACAGTATTTAGATAAAGGTAGGAAAGTTTTTATTGCATTTATGGATTTAGAAAAGGCATATGATAGAGTGGATAGGGGAGCTATGTGGCAGATGTTGCAAGTATATGGAATAGGTGGTAAGTTACTAAATGCTGTAATGAGTTTTTATGAGGATAGTGAGGCTCAGGTTAGGGTGTGTAGAAGAGAGGGAGACTACTTCCCGGTAAAAGTAGGTCTTAGACAGGGATGTGTAATGTCACCATGGTTGTTTAATATATTTATAGATGGGGTTGTAAAAGAAGTAAATGCTAGGGTGTTCGGGAGAGGGGTGGGATTAAATTATGGGGAATCAAATTCAAAATGGGAATTAACACAGTTACTTTTTGCTGATGATACTGTGCTTATGGAAGATTCTAAAGAAAAATTGCAAAGGTTAGTGAATGAGTTTGGGAATGTGTGTAAAGGTAGAAAGTTGAAAGTGAACATAGAAAAGAGTAAGGTGATGAGGGTATCAAATGATTTAGATAAAGAAAAATTGGATATCAAATTGGGGGAGGAGGAGTATGGAAGAAGTGAGTGCTTTCAGATACTTGGGAGTTGACGTGTCGGCGGATGGATTTATGAAGGATGAGGTTAATCATAGAATTGATGAGGGAAAAAAGGTGAGTGGTGCATTGAGGTATATGTGGAGCCAAAAAACGTTATCTATGGAGGCAAAGAAGGGAATGTATGAGAGTATAGTAGTACCAACACTCTTATATGGGTGTGAAGCTTGGGTGGTAAATGCAGCAGCGAGGAGACGGTTGGAGGCAGTGGGGATGTCCTGTCTAAGGGCAATGTGTGGTGTAAATATTATGCAGAAAATTCGGAGTGTGGAAATTAGGAAAAGGTGTGGAGTTAATAAAAGTATTAGTCAGAGGGCAGAAGAGGGGTTGTTGAGGTGGTTTGGTCATTTAGAGAGAATGGATCAAAGTAGAATGACATGGAAAGCATATAAATCTATAGGGGAAGGAAGGCGAGGTAGGGGTCGTCCTCGAAAGGGTTGGAGAGAGGGGGTTAAGGAGGTTTTGTGGGCAAGGAGCTTGGACTTCCAGCAAGCGTGCGTGAGCGTGTTAGATAGGAGTGAATGGAGACGAATGGTACTTGGGACCTGACGATCTGTTGGAGTGTGAGCAGGGTAATATTTAGTGAAGGGATTCAGGGAAACCGGTTATTTTCATATAGTAGGACTTGAGTCCTGGAAATGGGAAGTACAATGCCTGGACTTTAAAGGAGAGGTTTGGGATATTGGCAGTTTGGAGGGATATGTTGTGTATCTTTATACATATATATGCTTCTAAACTGTTGTATTCTGAGCACCTCTGCAAAAACAGTGATTATGTGTGAGTGTGGTGAAAGTGTTGAATGATGAAAGCATTTTGGGGGGGATTTTCTTTCTTTTTTGGGTCACCCTGCCTCGGTGGGAGACGGCCGACTTGTTGAAATATATATATATATATATATATATATATATATATATATATATATATATATATATATATATATATATATATATATATATATATGCAAGGAATTCGCAAGAGCAGGCGAAATATACACAAACACTGATCTCTGGCTGAAGGAGACTCGAACCTACGAACCTTGGAACAAGGTACGCAGTGCTTTACCAATCTACCCACACTGGACCAATACCTTGGAGTCCAGCTTGTGCTAGACTTTGATCCAAGGCAGCCAGCTTTCAGGGAGAAGGCTTACAGCTTTTCATCTCATCCCCTGCATGCATCAGCCTTACTAGAGATATTAACAATGCAATGAATTCGCAAGAGCAGGCGAAATATACACAAACACTGATCTCTGGCTGAAGGAGACTCGAACCTACGAACCTTGGAACAAGGTACGCAGTGCTTTACCAATCTACCCACACTGGACCAATACCTTGGTCCATTTACCGCTTCCGTCTTCCCATTTATGTTCCCATCCCTAAATGAGTCTTCCATTACCTAATGACTTAGTTATTCCGCTACACCCCATCCAGCCCCATTAGAGCCCTATTAACTGTGCCATCCACGTTTCTATCCCCATAATACTAGTTTTTCTCTCCTGTTCCCTATCTATTCTCCTATCTCCCTATTCTACTATCTTGCAACTCTAAATTAATCTATATTAACCAAAAATATCTCAGTTTTATTTAAAAAATTGGATTTTCCTAAAAATGATTGAAAACATAAAAAATGTGAAAATATTTTGTAATATCCAGATTTATTCATTTCATATAAAATATTAAGATTTTGCACTATTTCCCCCCTTCCTTCTCTTCCATCCTTCCATTTACTTCTACTATTTTCCCATCAGCTCCCCCATTCGCTTTTTTTTCCCAGAGAGTCTTGTGGCGAGCGGTGGGGGTTGAGGATGATGAACTGTGTGTGGCAGGGTTTAAATATTCATTGTGGGACAGCACACCACAAGCATTCTCTCTCTCTCTCTCTCTCTCTCTCTCTCTCTCTCTCTCTCTCTCTCTCTCTCTCTCTCTCTCTCTCTCTCTCTCTCTCTCTCTCTCTCTCTCTATCTCTCTCTCTCGCTCTCTCTCTCTCTCTCTCTCTCTCTCTCTCTATCTATCTATCTATCTATCTATCTATCTCTGTACACAGGTTTTTACAAGGTTAGGTTACGGTGCTAACTTTATTTACAAGCCAAGAGCTGTTACCTACATCTGCTCATTTGAAAGTTTCTTTATTGTAATGAGGCATAAAAAGGGAACAGGATGAAGTTGGAGCCATCTGTGGGCCAGCAATTTCATTTAGTTAACTGACTTTATGTCGTTGATGTTATTATGCAGTACGAACATTCTCTCTCTCTCTCTCTCTCTCTCTCTCTCTCTCTCTCTCTCTCTCTCTCTCTCTCTCTCTCTCTCTCTCTCTCTCTCTCTCTCTCTCTCTCTCTCGTTTCTTTATTTGTTGTCTCCAGGTCCTTATTTACAGGGCGCTAAACAGGATTCTCTCCCCAAATCCGTCTTCCCATATTCTTCCCCCAAAATATGTTTTAATTTTATACCTGGAGTCCACCTGGAGGTTATTCCGGGGATCAACGCCCCCGCGGCCCGGTCCGCGACCAGGCCTCCCGGTGGATCAGGGCCTGATCAACCAGGCTGTTACTGCTGGCCGCACGTAGTCCAACGTATGAACCACAGCCTGGCTGATCCGGCACTGACTTTAGGTATCTGTCCAGCTCTCTCTTGAAGGCAGCCAGGGGCGTATTGGTAATTCCCCTTATGCTTGGTGGGAGGCTGTTGAACAGTCTTGGGCCCTAGACACTTATGGTGTTTTCCCTTAAGTGTACCATTGGCGCCCCTAGTTTTAATTGGGAGTATTTTGCACTGCCTGCCAAGTCTTTTACTTTCGTAAGGAGTGATTTCTGTGTGCAGATTTGGGACTATTCCTTCCAGGATTTTCCAAGTGTAGATTATGATATATCTCTCTCCTTCCTGCGTTCCAACGAGTACAAGTAAAGTGCTTCCAAGCGTTCCCAGTAGTTAAGGTGCTTGACAGAACTTATACGTGCAGTAAAGTATCTCTGTACACTCTCTAGATCTGCAATTTCACCTGCTTTGAATGGAGATGTTAATGTACAGCAGTATTCCAGCCTAGAGAGAACAAGTGATTTGAAAAGGATCATAATTGGCTTGGCATCTCTCGTTTTGAAAGTTCTCATTATCCATCCTATCATTTTCTTTGCACGTGCGATCGTGGCACTGTTGTGATCCTTGAAAGTGAGATCCTCAGACATTACTACTCCCAGGTCCCTTACATTATTTTTCCGCTCTATTGTATGGCCGGAGTCAGTAGTATACTCTGTTCTAGTTATTATCTCCTCCAGTTTTCCATAACGGAGTAGTTGGAATTTGTCCTCATTGAACATCATATTGTTTACCGTTGCCCACTGGAAAACTTTGTTTATATCTTCTTGGAGGTTAACCGCGTCCTCAGCAGATGAGTCTCATAGTATAATTTTTATCCATTTTCAGTATACTTTTTTATCCATTTTCAGTATACTTTATATCTATTTTCAGTATACTTTTTTATTAATTTTTCTATAAATTTTTTATCCTTTTTTCAGTATACTTTATCTATTTTTGTGTATACTTTTTATTCATTTTTCAGTATACTTTTTGTTTCACTTTTCGGTATACTTTTTGTTTCACTTTTCGGTATACTTTTTGTTTCACTTTTCGGTATACTTTTTGTTTCACTTTTCGGTATACTTTTTGTTTCACTTTTCGGTATACTTTTTGTTTCACTTTTCGGTATACTTTTTGTTTCACTTTTCGGTATACTTTTTGTTTCACTTTTCGGTATACTTTTTGTTTCACTTTTCGGTATACTTTTTGTTTCACTTTTCGGTATACTTTTTGTTTCACTTTTCGGTATACTTTTTGTTTCACTTTTCAGTATACTTTTTTATCTATTTTTCTGTATACTTTTTATTCATTTTACGGTATACGTTTTTTTATCAACTTTTCAATAATTTTCGTCGCATTTTTTGTAATGTAGAGGATTAGGAAGCATGCGCATCATAAGGTGGTGCTCGTGAAAGGCTCTTAATCCTAGGAATTTGAGCTAGCCTCCCATTCCTCAATTGCTGTTTCATCCCTACGGTTTTAGTGCTTACTCACTAGTGTTATAATGTGTGTATGATGCATAAAGTGTATGACGTTATTTTGCATTGTCTTGTAAGGCATTGTAATATGATGAGAGAGAGGGGTAGAGATAGAGGGAGAGAAAGGAGTGGGGGGGAAGAAGAAGATAAGGGAGAGAGAGGCAGTGGAACTGAAGATAGTCTGTCAGCGAGGACATAAGAAATGGCCTGAGAGAAGGTCTGGCTATCTTGACTTATCACCCAGCAAGACGGGAGACACCACGATTTTATCTCAAGATACGAGAGGTGTGGAAACTCACTGTAACACTACTCTTAAGAGGCACGTAAGTTCCCCCGTCTTCTAATATCATGTTTATTTTTCCACTATAATCTACCTTATCCATAATTACTATCACATTTACTTTGTCTGTTTCGTAAGGTGAAGTCTAAGATCTTTCCTTAATTCATGGTATAACTTAACGAGTCTTTGAGGAAGATAAACACAAATGCAGTATAATGCGATCCTTTATTGACAACGTTTCGCCCACACAGTGAACTTTATCAGATATCTGCATTTGTGTTTATTTTAACGTCGGGTCGGTATTTTATACCTTTTATATCCACGTTTAGGGAAATTTGGTCAATATTTGCAGGTCGCACTGTAACCTCTCCCACGTCACATTCACTGTTTCCAGATTACGCAGTATCCGTCCCCGTATGTCATATTCACTTTTCCATTCCTTCATCACTTCATATTCACTATTTCCAGGTCACACAGTGAGCATGTTCACTTATTGTTCTGTAATACACAACCCGCATTTAGGAGATTGAAACTTAGGGCGACGTATCGGTCCGACTCGGAACATTAACCAGTCACACCGAAACGAGGAGGGAAGGAGGCCGTTGTAACTGGTTAATGGTGAAAGTTAGGCCGAAGCGCCGTCATAAGTTCGCCTCCTAAGTGCAAGTTACATTTGTATTGTTCCAGTCACTGTATTGTGAATGTTTTAAATCTTTATTACTCTGTAGTGTTGATTTCTCTGTATATTAGAGCAGCCCTTGTGTGTCAGCCTAATGGATAGTCCTTGCGTGTCAACCTACTGGATAGTCCTTGTGTATCAGCCTACTGGATAGTCCTTGTGTGTCAACCTACTGGATAGTCCTTGTGTGTCAACCTACTGGATTGTCCTTGTGTGTCAGCCTACTGGATAGTCCTTGTGTGTCAGCCTACTGGATAGTCCTTGTGTGTCAGCCTACTGGATAGTCCTCGTTGTGTGTCAGCCTCACCCTGACTGATGCCCTTGTGTGTCAGCTGCCCTGATACTGGATAGTCCCTTGTGTACAGCCCTGCTGATAGCCCTTGTGTGTCAGCCTACGGATAGCCCTTGTGTGTCAGCCTAGCTGGATAGCTGGCCCTTGTGTGTCAGCCTACTGGATAGTCCCTTGTGTGTCAGCCACCTACTGATCAGTCCTTGTTTGTGTCAACCTACTGGATAGTCCTTGTGTGTCAGCCTACTGGGTAGTCCTTGTGTCAGCCTCTGATGGCCCTGTGTCAGCCTACCTGATAGTCCTTGTGTATCAGCCTACTGGATAACCCTTGTGTGTCAGCCTACTGGATAGTCCTTGTGTGTCAGCCTACTGGATAGCCCTTGTGTGTCAGCCTACTGCATAGTCCTTTTGTGTCAACCTACTGGATAGTCCTTGTGTGTCAGCCTACTGGATAGCCCTTGTGTGTCAGCCTACTGGATAGTCCTTGTGCGTCAACCTACTGGATAGTCCTTGTGTGTCAGCCTACTGGATAGCCCTTGTGTGTCAGCCTACTGGATAGCCCTTGTGTGTCAGCCTACTGGATAGCCCTTGTGTGTCAGCCTACTGGATAGTCCTTGTGTGTCAACCTACTGGATAGTCCTTGTGTGTCAGCCTAGTGGATAGTCCTTGTGTGTCAACCTACTGGATAGTCCTTGTGTGTCAGCCTACTGGATAGCCCTTGTGTGTCACCCTACTGGGATAGTCCTTGTGCGTCAACCTACTGGATAGTCCTTGTGTGTCAGCCTACTGGATAGCCCTTGTGTGTCAGCCTACTGGATAGTCCTTGTGTGTCAACCTACTGGATAGTCCTTGTGTGTCAGCCTACTGGGTAGTCCTTCTGTGTCAGCCTACTGGATAGTCCTTGTGTGTCAACCTACTGGATAGCCCTTGTGTGTCAGCCTACTGGGTAGTCCTTCTGTGTCAGCCTACTGGATAGCCCTTGTGTGTCAGCCTACTGGATAGTCCTTGTGTATCAGCCTACTGGATAACCCTTGTGTGTCAGCCTACTGGATAGTCCTTGTGTGTCAGCCTACTGCATAGCCCTTGTGTGTCAGCCTACTGGATAGCCGTTGTGTGTCAGCCTACTGGATAGTCCTTGTGTGTCAGCCTACTGGATAGTCCTTGTGTGCCAGCCTACTAGATAGTCCTTGTGTGCCAGCCTACTAGATAGTCCTTGTGTGCCAGCCTACTGGATAGTCCTTGTGTGCCAGTCTACTAGATAGTCCTTGTGTGCCAGTCTACTAGATAGTCCTTGTGTGCCAGCCTACTAGATAGTCCTTGTGTGCCAGCCTACTGGATAGTCCTTGTGTGCCAGCCTACTGGATAGTCCTTGTGTGCCAGCCTACTAGATAGTCCTTGTGTGCCAGCCTACTGGATAGTCCTTGTGTGCCAGCCTACTAGATAGTCCTTGTGTGCCAGCCTACTAGATAGTCCTTGTGTGCCAGCCTACTGGATAGTCCTTGTGTGCCAGCCTACTAGATAGTCCTTGTGTGCCAGCCTACTGGATAGTCCTTGTGAGACATCCTACTGGATAGTCCTTGTGTGACAGCCTACTGGATAGCCCTAGTGTGGCAGCCTACTGGATAGACCTAGTGTGTCACCCTACTGGATAGTCCTTGTGTGTCAGCCTACTGGATAGTCCTTGTGTGTCAGCCTACTGGATAGTCCTTGTGTGTCAACCTACTGGATAGTCCCTTGTGTGTCAGCCTACTGGATAGCCCCTTGTGTGTCAGCCTACTGGATAGCCCTTGTGTGTCAGCCTACTGGATAGCCCTTGTGTGTCAGCCTACTGGATAGTCCTTGTGTGTCAACCTACTGGATAGTCCTTGTGTGTCAGCCTACTGGATAGTCCTTGTGTGTCAACCTACTGGATAGTCCTTGTGTGTCAGCCTACTGGATAGCCCTTGTGTGTCAGCCTACTGGATAGTCCTTGTGCGTCAACCTACTGGATAGTCCTTGTGTGTCAGCCTACTGGATAGCCCTTGTGTGTCAGCCTACTGGATAGCCCTAGTGTGTCAGCCTACTGGATAGCCCTTGTGTGTCAGCCTACTGCATAGTCCTTGTGTGTCAACCTACTGGATAGTCCTTGTGTGTCAGCCTACTGGATAGTCCTTGTGTGTCAGCCTACTGGATAGTCCTTGTGTGTCAACCTACTGGATAGTCCTTGTGTGTCAGCCTACTGGATAGCCCTTGTGTGTCAGCCTACTGGATAGCCCTTGTGTGTCAGCCTACTGGATAGCCCTTGTGTGTCAGCCTACTGGATAGTCCTTGTGTGTCAACCTACTGGATAGTCCTTGTGTGTCAGCCTACTGGATAGTCCTTGTGTGTCAACCTACTGGATAGTCCTTGTGTGTCAGCCTACTGGATAGCCCTTGTGTGTCAGCCTACTGGATAGTCCTTGTGCGTCAACCTACTGGATAGTCCTTGTGTGTCAGCCTACTGGATAGCCCTTGTGTGTCAGCCTACTGGATAGCCCTAGTGTGTCAGCCTACTGGATAGCCCTTGTGTGTCAGCCTACTGCATAGTCCTTGTGTGTCAACCTACTGGATAGTCCTTGTGTGTCAGCCTACTGGATAGTCCTTGTGTGTCAACCTACTGGATAGTCCTTGTGTGTCAGCCTACTGGATAGCCCTTGTGTGTCAGCCTACTGCATAGTCCTTGTGCGTCAACCTACTGGATAGTCCTTGTGTGTCAGCCTACTGGATAGCCCTTGTGTCAGCCTACTGGATAGTCCTTGTGTGTCAACCTACTGGATAGTCCTTGTGTTTCAGCCTACTGGATAGCCCTTGTGTGTCAGCCTACTGGATAGCCCTTGTGTGTCAGCCTACTGGATAGTCCTTGTGTATCAGCCTACTGGATAACCCTTGTGTGTCAGCCTACTGGATAGTCCTTGTGTGTCAGCCTACTGGATAGCCCTTGTGTGTCAGCCTACTGCATAGTCCTTTTGTGTCAACCTACTGGATAGTCCTTGTGTATCAGCCTACTGGATAACCCTTGTGTGTCAGCCTACTGGATAGTCCTTGTGCGTCAACCTACTGGATAGTCCTTGTGTGTCAGCCTACTGGATAGCCCTTGTGTGTCAGCCTACTGGATAGCCCTTGTGTGTCAGCCTACTGGATAGCCCTTGTGTGTCAGCCTACTGGATAGCCCTTGTGTGTCAGCCTACTGGATAGCCCTTGTGTGTCAGCCTACTGGATAGTCCTTGTGTGTCAGCCTACTGGATAGTCCTTGTGTGTCAGCCTACTGGATAGCCCTTGTGTGTCAGCCTACTGGATAGTCCTTGTGTGTCAGCCTACTGGATAGTCCTCGTGTGTCAGCCTACTGGATAGTCCTTGTGTGTCAGCCTACTGGATAGCCCTTGTGTGTCAGCCTACTGGATAGCCCTTGTGTGTCAGCCTACTGGATAGCCCTTGTGTGTCAGCCTACTGGATAGCCCTTGTGTGTCAGCCTACTGGATAGCCCTTGTGTGTCAGCCTACTGGATAGTCCTTGTGTGTCAACCTACTGGATAGCCCTTGTGTGTCAGCCTACTGGGTAGTCCTTGTGTGTCAGCCTACTGGATAGCCCTTGTGTGTCAGCCTACTGGATAGTCCTTGTGTATCAGCCTACTGGATAACCCTTGTGTGTCAGCCTACTGGATAGTCCTTGTGTGTCAGCCTACTGGATAGCCCTTGTGTGTCAGCCTACTGCATAGTCCTTTTGTGTCAACCTACTGGATAGTCCTTGTGTGTCAGCCTACTGGATAGCCCTTGTGTGTCAGCCTACTGGATAGTCCTTGTGCGTCAACCTACTGGATAGTCCTTGTGTGTCAGCCTACTGGATAGCCCTTGTGTGTCAGCCTACTGGATAGCCCTTGTGTGTCAGCCTACTGGATAGCCCTTGTGTGTCAGCCTACTGGATAGTCCTTGTGTGTCAACCTACTGGATAGTCCTTGTGTGTCAGCCTAGTGGATAGTCCTTGTGTGTCAACCTACTGGATAGTCCTTGTGTGTCAGCCTACTGGATAGCCCTTGTGTGTCACCCTACTGGATAGTCCTTGTGCGTCAACCTACTGGATAGTCCTTGTGTGTCAGCCTACTGGATAGCCCTTGTGTGTCAGCCTACTGGATAGTCCTTGTGTGTCAACCTACTGGATAGTCCTTGTGTGTCAGCCTACTGGGTAGTCCTTCTGTGTCAGCCTACTGGATAGTCCTTGTGTGTCAACCTACTGGATAGCCCTTGTGTGTCAGCCTACTGGGTAGTCCTTCTGTGTCAGCCTACTGGATAGCCCTTGTGTGTCAGCCTACTGGATAGTCCTTGTGTATCAGCCTACTGGATAACCCTTGTGTGTCAGCCTACTGGATAGTCCTTGTGTGTCAGCCTACTGCATAGCCCTTGTGTGTCAGCCTACTGGATAGCCGTTGTGTGTCAGCCTACTGGATAGTCCTTGTGTGTCAGCCTACTGGATAGTCCTTGTGTGCCAGCCTACTAGATAGTCCTTGTGTGCCAGCCTACTAGATAGTCCTTGTGTGCCAGCCTACTGGATAGTCCTTGTGTGCCAGTCTACTAGATAGTCCTTGTGTGCCAGTCTACTAGATAGTCCTTGTGTGCCAGCCTACTAGATAGTCCTTGTGTGCCAGCCTACTGGATAGTCCTTGTGTGCCAGCCTACTGGATAGTCCTTGTGTGCCAGCCTACTAGATAGTCCTTGTGTGCCAGCCTACTGGATAGTCCTTGTGTGCCAGCCTACTAGATAGTCCTTGTGTGCCAGCCTACTAGATAGTCCTTGTGTGCCAGCCTACTGGATAGTCCTTGTGTGCCAGCCTACTAGATAGTCCTTGTGTGCCAGCCTGCTGGATAGTCCTTGTGTGTCAGCCTACTGGATAGTCCTTGTGTGTCAGCCTACTGGATAGTCCTTGTGTGTCAGCCTACTGGATAGCCCTTGTGTGTCACCCTACTGGATAGTCCTTGTGTGTCAGCCTACTGGATAGTCCTTGTGTGTCAGCCTACTGGATAGTCCTTGTGTGTCAACCTACTGGATAGTCCTTGTGTGTCAGCCTACTGGATAGCCCTTGTGTGTCAGCCTACTGGATAGCCCTTGTGTGTCAGCCTACTGGATAGTCCTTGTGTGTCAACCTACTGGATAGTCCTTGTGTGTCAGCCTACTGGATAGTCCTTGTGTGTCAACCTACTGGATAGTCCTTGTGTGTCAGCCTACTGGATAGCCCTTGTGTGTCAGCCTACTGGATAGTCCTTGTGCGTCAACCTACTGGATAGTCCTTGTGTGTCAGCCTACTGGATAGCCCTTGTGTGTCAGCCTACTGGATAGCCCTAGTGTGTCAGCCTACTGGATAGCCCTTGTGTGTCAGCCTACTGCATAGTCCTTGTGTGTCAACCTACTGGATAGTCCTTGTGTGTCAGCCTACTGGATAGTCCTTGTGTGTCAGCCTACTGGATAGTCCTTGTGTGTCAACCTACTGGATAGTCCTTGTGTGTCAGCCTACTGGATAGCCCTTGTGTGTCAGCCTACTGGATAGCCCTTGTGTGTCAGCCTACTGGATAGCCCTTGTGTGTCAGCCTACTGGATAGTCTTGTGTGTCAACCTACTGGATAGTCCTTGTGTGTCAGCCTACTGGATAGTCCTTGTGTGTCAACCTACTGGATAGTCCTTGTGTGTCAGCCTACTGGATAGCCCTTGTGTGTCAGCCTACTGGATAGTCCTTGTGCGTCAACCTACTGGATAGTCCTTGTGTGTCAGCCTACTGGATAGCCCTTGTGTGTCAGCCTACTGGATAGCCCTAGTGTGTCAGCCTACTGGATAGCCCTTGTGTGTCAGCCTACTGCATAGTCCTTGTGTGTCAACCTACTGGATAGTCCTTGTGTGTCAGCCTACTGGATAGTCCTTGTGTGTCAACCTACTGGATAGTCCTTGTGTGTCAGCCTACTGGATAGCCCTTGTGTGTCAGCCTACTGCATAGTCCTTGTGCGTCAACCTACTGGATAGTCCTTGTGTGTCAGCCTACTGGATAGCCCTTGTGTCAGCCTACTGGATAGTCCTTGTGTGTCAACCTACTGGATAGTCCTTGTGTTTCAGCCTACTGGATAGCCCTTGTGTGTCAGCCTACTGGATAGTCCTTGTGTGTCAACCTACTGGATAGCCCTTGTGTGTCAGCCTACTGGGTAGTCCTTGTGTGTCAGCCTACTGGATAGCCCTTGTGTGTCAGCCTACTGGATAGTCCTTGTGTATCAGCCTACTGGATAACCCTTGTGTGTCAGCCTACTGGATAGTCCTTGTGTGTCAGCCTACTGGATAGTCCTTGTGTGTCAGCCTACTGGATAGCCCTTGTGTGTCAGCCTACTGGATAGTCCTTGTGTGTCAGCCTACTGGATAGTCCTTGTGTGCCAGCCTACTAGATAGTCCTTGTGTGCCAGCCTACTGGATAGTCCTTGTGTGCCAGTCTACTGGATAGTCCTTGTGTGCCAGTCTACTAGATAGTCCTTGTGTGCCAGTCTACTAGATAGTCCTTGTGTGCCAGCCTACTAGATAGTCCTTGTGTGCCAGCCTACTGGATAGTCCTTGTGTGCCAGCCTACTGGATAGTCCTTGTGTGCCAGCCTACTAGATAGTTCTTGTGTGCCAGTCTACTAGATAGTCCTTGTGTGCCAGCCTACTAGATAGTCCTTGTGTGCCAGCCTACTGGATAGTCCTTGTGTGCCAGCCTACTGGATAGTCCTTGTGTGCCAGCCTACTAGATAGTCCTTGTGTGCCAGCCTACTGGATAGTCCTTGTGTGCCAGCCTACTAGATAGTCCTTGTGTGCCAGCCTACTAGATAGGCCTTGTGTGCCAGCCTACTGGATAGTCCTTGTGTGCCAGCCTACTAGATAGTCCTTTTGTGCCAGCCTGCTAGATAGTGCTTGTGTGTGTGTGTGTGTGTGTGTGTGTATGTATTGACACCCTTCGGCGCCCTCGTATATATGAATGAATGAACACCTGCACGAATATACGTGCATGTATAATTTGTATATCCGTGTGTTTAAATATATATATATGGAATCCCCTCACCCCTTCTGCTTGACTAAGACTGAAGCTCAGGTTATGACTATTGACATTACTAGGTCAACACATGCAAGTCACACATACACCAGCTTGTCTGGAGGTGCATGTGTTATTTAAGGATATATGCGTGTCTCAGTCTGACCGTTTGTAGACACGTACAGTATTTATGTATACAGTATGTACTCCCTGAAGAACACCCTGCTTGTGTAGCTACCTGGGACCAGTACTTGTCCTCTGGGGATCCTACAAGTACCTGGGACCAGTACTTGTCCTCTGTGGGGTTCTGCAAATATCTGGGACCAGGTACTTGTCCCCTGGAAGTCCTACAAGTACCTGACACCAGTACTCCTCCTCCGGAGGTCCTACAAGTACCTGGGACCAGTACTTGTCCTCTGTGGGGTTCTGCAAATATCTGGGACCAGGTACTTGTCCCCTGGAAGTCCTACAAGTACCTGACACCAGTACTCCTCCTCCGGAGGTCCTACAAGTACCTGGGACCAGTACTTGTCCTCTGTGGGGTTCTGCAAATATCTGGGACCAGGTACTTGTCCCCTGGAAGTCCTACAAGTACCTGACACCAGTACTCCTCCTCCGGAGGTCCTACAAGTACCTGGGACCAGTACTTGTCCTCTGGGGGTTCTGCAAATATCTGGGACCAGGTACTTGTCCCCTGGAAGTCCTACAAGTACCTGACACCAGTACTCGTCCTCTGGAGGTCATACAAGTACCTGACACCAGTACTTGTCCTCTGGAGGTCCTACAAGTACCTGACACCAGTACTTGTCCTCTGGAAGTCCTACAAGTACCTGACACCAGTACTCGTCCTCTGGAGGTCCTACAAGTACCTGACACCAGTACTTGTCCTCTGGAGGTCCTACAAGTACCTAGCACCAGTTCTCGTCTTCTGGAGGCCCTACACAGAGGGCTTGGGACTACACTTTGGTCGTCGTGGTCCCTGTCAGTTTCTATAAATTTGATTTTTTCCCCTCGATCTGTTTATTGAGGCAACTAACTATCCACAGCTTGTTATTGTTACTAGTTACTAGTAGCGTGCCTCTTAGATTGTCTTTATGCACTCCCCTGTCTTTGTGCACTCCCCTGTCTTTGTACACTCCCCTGTCTTTGTGCACTCCCCTGTCTTTGTACACTCCCCTGTCTTTGTGCACTCCCCTGTCTTTGTACACTCCCCTGTCTTTGTGCACTCCCCTGTCTTTGTGCACTCCCCTGTCTTTGTGCACTCCCCTGTCTTTGTACACTCCCCTGTCTTTGTGCACTCCCCTGTCTTTGTGCACTCGTCTTCTATATACACCCGTCTCTCTTGGTGCACCTTTCTGTCTGTTTTTGTACACGTCTGTCTTTGTGCACTCTCCATACCATCTATCCACTCCCTCCACACACTATCCACTCTCTCCTCCACCATCTGTCCACTCCCTCCTCCACAATCTATTCACTCTCTCCTCCACCATCTATCCACTCCTCCTTGCCTCCACCATTTATCCACTCCTCCTTGTCTCCACCATTTATGCACTCCTTCCTGCCTCCACAATCTGTCCACTCCCTCCTCCACCACCTATCCAATCCATCCTCCACCATCTATCCACTCCCTCCTCCACCATCTATCAACTCCCTCCTCCACCATCTATCCACTCCCTCCTCCACCATCTATCCACTCCCTCCTCCACCATCTATCCACTTCCTCCTCCACCATCTATCCACTCCCTTCACCATCTGTCCACTCCCTCCTCCACCATCTATCCAATCAATCCTTCACTATCTATCCACTGCCTCCTCCACCATCTGTCCACTCCGTCCTCCACCATCTATCCAATCAATCCTCCACCATCTATCAACTTCCTCCTCCACCATCTATCCACTCCCTCCTTCACCATCTATCCACTCCCTTCTCCACCATCTATCCACTCCCTCCTCCATCTCTATCCAATCCATCCTCCACCATCTATCCACTCCCTCCTCCACCATCTATCAACTCCCTCCTCCATCTCTATCCAATCCATCCTCCACCATCTATCCACTCCCTCCTCCACCATCTATCAACTCCCTCCTCCACCATCTATCCACTCCCTCCTCCACCATCTATCCACTCCCTCCTCCACCATCTATCCACTTCCTCCTCCACCATCTATCCACTCCCTTCACCATCTGTCCACTCCCTCCTCCACCATCTATCCAATCAATCCTTCACTATCTATCCACTGCCTCCTCCACCATCTGTCCACTCCCTCCTCCACCATCTATCCAATCAATCCTCCACCATCTATCAACTTCGTCCTCCACCATATATCCACTACCTCCTTCACCATCTATCCACTCCCTCCTTCACCATCTATCCACTCCCTTCTCCACCATCTATCCACTCCCTCCTCCATCTCTATCCACTACCTCCTCCACCATATATCCACTCCCTCCTTCACCATCTATCCACTCCCTCCTTCACCATCTATCCACTTCCTCCTCCACCATATATCCACTCCCTCCTTCACCATCTATCCACTTCCTCCTCCACCATCTGTCCACTCCCTCCTCCACCATCTATCAACCTCCTCCTCCACCATATATCCACTCCGTCCTTCACCATCTATCCACTACCTCCTTCACCATCTATCCACTCCCTCCTCCACCATCTGTCCACTCCCTCCTCCACCATCTATCCACTCCCTCCTCCACCATCTATCCCTCCTCCACCATCTATCCACTCCCTCCTCCACCATCTATCCACTTCCTCCTCCACCATCTGTCCACTCCCTCCTCCACCATCTATCCACTCCCTCCTCCACCATCTATCCACTCCCTCCTCCACCATCTATCCACTCCCTCCTTCACCATCTATCCACTCCCTCCTCCACCATCTATCCACTCCCTCCTCCACCATCTATCCACTCCCTCCTCCACCATCTATCCAATCCCTCCTCCACCATCTATCCACTCCCTCCTCTACCATCTGTCCACTCCCTCCTCCACCATCTATCCACTCCCTCCTCCACCATCTATCCACTTCCTCCTCCACCATCTGTCCACTCCCTCCTCCACCATCTATCCACTCCCTCCTCCATCCACTCCCTCCTATCTGTCCACTCCCTCCTCCACCATCTATATCCACCACTCTTCCTCCTCCACCATCTATCCACTCCCTCCTTCACCATCTATCCACTCCCTTCTCCACCATCTATCCACTCCCTCCTCCACCATCTCTATCCACTCCCTCCTCCACCATCTGTCCACTCCCTCCTCCATCATCTATCAACTTCCTCCTCCACCATCTATCCACTCCCTCCTCCACACACTATCCACTCCCTCCTCCACCATCTATCCACTCCCTCCTCCACCATCTATCCACTCCCTCCTCCACCATCTATCCACTCCCTCCTCCACCATCTATCCACTCCCTCCTCCACACACTATCCACTCCCTCCTCCACCATCTATCCACTCCCTCCTCCACCATCTATCCACTCCCTCCTCCACCATCTATCCACTCCCTCCTCCACACATCTATCCACTCCCTCCTCCACCCTATCCACTCCCTCCTCCACCATCTATCCACCACTATCCCTCCCACCTCCACCATCTATCCACTCCCTCCTCCACCATCTATATCCACCATCTATCCCTCCTCCATCCACTCCCTCCTCTATCCACTCCCTCCTCCACCATCTATCCACTCCCTCCACACTATCCACTCCCTCCTCCACCATCTATCCACTCCCCTCCTCCACCATCTATCCACTCCCTCCTCCACCACTATCCACTCCCTCCTCCACCATCTATCCACTCCCTCCTCCACCATCTATCCACTCCCTCCTCCACCATCTATCCACTCCCTCCTCCACCATCTATCCACTACCTCCTCCACCATCTATCCACTGCCTCCTCCATCCACTCCCTCCTCCACACACTATCCACTCCCTCCTCCACCATCTATCCACTCTCCTCCACCATCTATCCACTCCCTCCTCCACCATCTATCCACTCCCTCCTCCACCATCTATCCACTCCCTCCTCCACCATCTATCCACTCCCTCCTCCACCATCTATCCACTTCCTCCTCCACCATCTGTCCACTCCCTCCTCCACCATCTATCCACTCCCTCCTCCACCATCTATCCACTCCCTCCTCCACCATCTATCCACTCCCTCCTCCACCATCTATCCACTCCCTCCTCCACCATCTATCCACTCCCTCCTCCACCATCTATCCACTCCCTCTCCCACACTATCCACTCCCTCCTCCACCATCTATCCCACTCCCTCCTCCACCATCTATCCACTCCCTCCTCCACCATCTATCCACTCCCTCCTCCACCCTCTATCCACTCCCTCCTCCACCATCTATCCACTCCCTCCTCCACCATCCTATCCACTCCCTCCTCCACATCTATCCACTCCCTCCTCCACCATCTATCCACTCCCTCCTCCACCATCTATCCACTCCCTCCTCCACCATCTATCCACTCCCTCCTCCACCATCTATCCACTCCCTCCTCCACCATCTATCCCTCCCTCCTCCACCATCTATCCATTCCTCCTCCACCATCTATCCACTCCCTCCTCCACCATCTATCCACTCCCTCCTCCACCATCTATCCACTCCCTCCTCCACCATCTATCCACTCCCTCCTCCACACACTATCCACTCCCTCCTCCACCATCTATCCACTCCCTCCTCCACCATCTATCCACTCCCTCCTCCACCATCTATCCACTCCCTCCTCCACCATCTATCCACTCCCTCCTCCACCATCTATCCACTCCCTCCTCCACCATCTATCCACTCCCTCCTCCACCATCTATCCACTCCCTCCTCCACACACTATCCACTCCCTCCTCCACCATCTATCCACTCCCTCCTCCACCATCTATCCACTCCCTCCTCCACCATCTATCCACTCCCTCCTCCACCATCTATCCACTCCCTCCTCCACCATCTATCCACTTCCTCCTCCACCATCTGTCCACTCCCTCCTCCACCATCTATCCACTCCCTCCTCCACCATCTATCCACTCCCTCCTCCACCATCTATCCACTCCCTCCTCCACCATCTATCCACTCCCTCCTCCACCATCTATCCACTCCCTCCTCCACCATCTATCCACTCCCTCCTCCACACACTATCCACTCCCTCCTCCACCATCTATCCACTCCCTCCTCCACCATCTATCCACTCCCTCCTCCACCATCTATCCACTCCCTCCTCCACCATCTATCCACTCCCTCCTCCACCATCTATCCACTCCCTCCTCCACCATCTATCCACTCCCTCCTCCACCATCTATCCACTCCCTCCTCCACCACTTACCAACACATGCAGTTCTAACGATCTTTTTTCCTCTCTTTCCAGGTAAGCTCTTAATGAATCCCGCTGAGTCACTTCCGCTCCCCTGCTCACCTGTGCTAGTCAGGTATGTGTCAAGGTGCTAATGATCCTTAATTAGGATCAGTATCATTATCATTTTATTATTATTATAGTTATTAAAATTATTATTAAAACTAAAAATTTTATTAAAATTACTACTACTACTACTACTACTACTGTTACTACTACTACTACTACTGTTACTACTACTACTGCTGTGCTGCTACTACTACTGTGCTACTACTACTGCTACTGCTGCTACTACTGGTGCTGTACTGCTGCTACTACCACTACTGTGCTACTACTGCTGCTGCTGTGCTGCTACTACTACTGCTGTGCTACTACCACTACTGCTGCTGCTGCTGTCACTGCTACTGCTACTGCTGTTGCTGCTGTTGCTGCTGCTGCTGTTGCTGCTGCTGCACTGCTGCTGTTCACTGCTGCGCGGTACTGCTGCTGCTGCTGCTGCTGTTGCTGCTGCTGCTGCCTTGCTGCTGCTGCTGCCGCTACTGCTGTTTGCTGCTGCTGCTGTGCTGCTGCTGCTGCTGCTGCTGCTGCTGCTGCTGCTTTTCATTCATTAATTGTGTAGAGAAGACATACGTAACGAGTTTACCATCCCTGGCCCACACCCCCGGTAACGATCCCCGGTAAAGACCCCGGTAACGAGGTGATTACTGGGTAATGGCCGCGATACATGAGGGTGACGCTGGCCACGCTTGTCAACCGTGTACGCACGCATACCTACATACACATGCATGCATAAATACACACACACACACACATACACACAATCAAAGACACACACACATACATATGTACTTACATATCCACCTTCTGACTTCCACAAAGTACAAACAGTTTCCTTGTTTGCACGTTAATATGTCCACAATATTTCCTAGAAATTTATACACGAGTGATGAAATTTTCTGGTTTTGTAGTCTAAAAATTTGTGCAGTTGAACACGGCAGCTTGAGAACGTCAGTTTTGGCAATATTGTATAACGTAACATATGAACGTCAGTTAAACTCAGTAGTATATGAACGTCAGGTAATAGCGTTACAGATGAACGTCAGGTAATAGCGTTACAGATGAACGTCAGGTAATAGCGTTACAGATGAACGTCAGGTAATAGCGTTACAGATGAACGTCAGGTAATAGCGTTACAGATGAACGTCAGGTAATAGCGTTACAGATGAACGTCATTTAATAGCGTTACAGATGAACGTCAGGTAATAGCGTTACAGATGAACGTCAGGTAATAGCGTTACAGATGAACGTCAGGTAATAGCGTTACAGATGAACGTCAGGTAATAGCGTTACAGATGAACGTCAGGTAATAGCGTTACAGATGAACGTCAGGTAATAGCGTTACAGATGAACGTCAGGTAATAGCGTTACAGATGAACGTCAGGTAATAGCGTTACAGATGAACGTCAGGTAATAGCGTTACAGATGAACGTCAGGTAATAGCGTTACAGATGAACGTCAGGTAATAGCGTTACAGATGAACGTCAGGTAACAACGTTACATACGAACGTAGGTAACAACGTTACATATGAACGTCAGGTAACAACGTTATATATGAACGCTTGTTCCTGATATTGTCATCTTGAGTGTGCGGGGGTTGAGCACTAGCTGTTGGTCCCGTCTCTTAACTTTCCACTGACTGATGTGAATTAGGCTTGAGAAAGGCACATGTCCATCAGGTGGGTATCATTTATTGCCGAAACGTTTCGCCTTCTCAGCAGACTTCTTCAGTCGATTACAGAGGTGACAAATACTGCAGACAACAACGACAGTGGAAAGGTAAATATGAGGTCCTAAAGGATTCTTTATTGAGGTTCCTGAAAATTATTCCAAAAATACCTACCTTTCTTAAAGCCTGGCAAGGTTGATGTGCTTCTTCGGAGATATGTTCGGCGTGATGTGCACTCTCGGGCCCTTCTATTTTGTCGATATTAGTAGTCTGCTCTCCGTCTCCGGTCTACCCTCTCCTTCCTCGAATAGCTTGACCTTGCATTTATTCTGATTGAAACCAGCGACAGTATATCAACACCTTTCATATTTTAAGGTATCTGCCTCACACATGCGTGAGGCAGATCAGCCAGTATGTGACGGATATGTGGGGGGTGGGGGCACCAACAACAGCCTGATTGACCAGGCAAGCACCAGACTAGTATTGCCCATGGCCTGGCTCCGAGAGTAGAAGAACTATCGGAACTCATCAAAGGTATATCAGAGGTAAAGGTATAGCTGGAGGCCTGGTCTGAGACCGAGGCTCAGGCTAATGAGACGTCAGTTTACAAACTTTATGGCACATCATCACCTACACAACCTAGATCAGTAGGAATTTAGAGCAGGAAGATCATGTTTGTCACAGCAACTAAACCACTATAGCAGAATTACAGAGGCGTTGGAAGAAAATCCAAACGCAGATGTGGTGTACGTGGATTTCACAAAAATATTTGACAAATGCAATCTTGAAGTGATTGCACATGCATTGAGAGCAATAGGTATAATAGGGAAAGTGGGCCAATAAATTTTCAACTCTAGTAAACAGAGTACAAAGGTTGGAATCAAACAGCAAAATCTCAGTACACCAAGACACGGTTCTGGCACCTCTACTGTTTCGTATTATCATTTGGGAATATTGCCAAAATAAGCATGAATATGACCTTGGTAGAAGACACAGAAAAATTACAAAAATATATATAAGCAAAGTTTACCAGTGGGTAGTGGAGAATAACATGACGTTCAGTGATGACAAGTTCCAGTTGCTTAGATATGGAAAGAATGGAGAACTCAAAAAAGACATTATATGCAAAGCAGAAGATTGTCAAGTTGAACATTTGAAAGACCTCGGTGTAATAATGTCAGGTGATCTTTTTTTTAAAGAACACAATAAGACAAATATCACGGAAGCCAGGAAAATAACGGGGTGGATAATGAGAACTTTTAAAACAAGGGGAAATACGGCTAATAGTGATACTTTTCAAATCACTTGGGCTCTCTCGCTTCGAGAATTGTTCATTGTTGACGGCTTCTTTCAGGGCAGGAGAGATATCTGAGCTTCAACAGATACGACGATTATTTATGGCCCACATACAGCCAATAAAGTATCTGAATTACTGATAATATAGATATCGAAAGTATTTGAGGACTATTCCTACAAATGCACACTTGAGATATCTTAGAAAATGTAATAAGGAGCACCAAAAGGCAAGTGCCAGTCCAACCGAGCTGTGATGAATATGCAGGACAATGTGCCGCCTTCAGCAACAGCCTGGTTAACCAGATAAGCACCAGACAAGCCTGGTCCAGGGAGGGCTGCGGTAGTAGGAAAACTTTCAGTATCCTTCGTAGGTGCAGGAAGGGTACAGAGAGGACGACTAGGTGAATCAGTTGGTTGTTGGTATATACAAAGTATATACAGTGTTGATCCAGTGTAACACACAGCAGTCCTCTTACAAACTTGCAAGATCCATGACACTTGACCCACAGAAAACCACCCACGAACGTAACCTACATATCTACACCACCCACAGAAATTACCAAAACAAACCTACACGACCTATAAACCCCACAGAAACACACAAACCCACACGGATTAAAAAACACATACCTACACAAACAAACCCACAAAAACACACACCTACACGACCCACAACCCCACAGAAACACACACACCTACACGACCCACAGAAACACACACCTACACTACCCACAAACCCACAGAAACACACACACCTACACGACCCACAAACCCACAGAAACACACACCTACACTACCCACAAACCCACAGAAACACACACACCTACACGACCCATAAACCCACAAAAACGCACACACCTACACGACCCACAAACCCACAAAAACACACACACCTACACGACCCACAAATCCACAGAAACACACACACATACACGACCCACAAACCCAAAAAAGCACAAACACTTACACTTACACGACACACAAACCCACCCACAGAAACACACACACCTACACGACCCACAAACCCACAAAAGCACAAACATTTACACTTACACGACACACAAACCCACAAAAACACACACACCTACACGACCCACAAATCCACAGAAACACACACACCTACACGAACCCACAAAAACACACACCTACACGACCCACAAACCCACAAAAACACACACCTACACGACCCACAAACCCACAAAAACACACACCTACACGACCCACAAACCCACAAAAACACACCTACACGACCCATAAACCTACACATATCCATACTAATTTTGCCAGCCTGTGAGATGTGAGCTGGACACGAACTTCTTGCTCCATCATTTTTACATAAATTCTTGAAGTGATATTGATGTACCTAGTTTGTTATGACTTCCAGAACCTTGATGTCACAGTGTTGACTGATGAGGTGAAGAAATAATATAGGAGCGTCTTCCCAGGTGCTGGGAGCGTCTTCCCAGGTGCTGGGAGCGTCTTCCCAGGTGCTGGGGGCGTATTCCCAGGTGCTGGGAACGTCTTCCCAGGTGCTGGGAGCGTCTTCCCAGGTGCTGGGGGCGTCTTCCAAGGTGCTGGGAGCGTCTTCCCAGGTGCTGGGAGCGTCTTCCCAGGTGCTGGGAGCGTCTACCCAGGTGCTGGGAGCGTCTTCCCACGTGCTGGGGCCGTCTTCCCAGGTGCTGGGAGCGTCTTCCCAGGTGCTGGGAGCGTCTTCCCAGGTGCTGGGAGCGTCTTCCCAGGTGCTGGGAGCGTCTTCCCAGGTGCTGGGAGCGTCTTCCCAGGCGCTGGGGGCGTCTTCCCAGGTGCTGGGAGCGTCTTCCCAGGTGCTGGGAGTGTCTTCCCAGGTGCTGGGAGTGTCTTCCCAGGTGCTGGGAGCGTCTTCCCAGGTGCTGGGAGTGTCTTCCCAGGTGCTGGGAGTGTCTTCCCAGGTGCTGGGGGCGTCTTCCCAGGTGCTGGGAGCGTCTTCCCAGGTGCTGGGAGTGTTTTCCCAGGTGCTGGGAGCGTCTTCCCAGGTGCTGGGAGTGTTTTCCCAGGTGCTGGGAGTGTCTTCCCAGGTGCTGGGAGTGTCTTCCCAGGTGCTGGGAGCGTCTTCTCAGGTGCTGGGAGCGTCTTCTCAGGTGCTGGGAGCGTCTTCCCAGGTGCTGGGGGCGTCTTCCCAGGTGCTGGGAGCGTCTTCCCAGGTGCTGGGGGCGTCTTCCCAGGTGCTGGGGGCGTCTTCCCAGGTGCTGGGGGCGTCTTCCCAGGTGCTGGGAGCGTCTTCCCAGGTGCTGGGAGCGTCTTCCCAGGTGCTGGGAGCGTCTTCCCAGGTGCTGGGGGCGTCTTCCCAGGTGCTGGGAGCGTCTTCCCAGGTGCTGGGAGTGTTTTCCCAGGTGCTGGGAGCGTCTTCCCAGGTGCTGGGAGTGTTTTCCCAGGTGCTGGGAGTGTCTTCCCAGGTGCTGGGAGTGTCTTCCCAGGTGCTGGGAGCGTCTTCTCAGGTGCTGGGAGCGTCTTCCCAGGTGCTGGGAGCGTCTTCCCAGGTGCTGGGGGCGTCTTCCCAGGTGCTGGGGGCGTCTTCCCAGGTGCTGGGGGCGTCTTCCCAGGTGCTGGGAGCGTCTTCCCAGGTGCTGGGAGCGTCTTCCCAGGTGCTGGGAGCGTCTTCCCAGGTGCTGGGAGCGTCTTCCCAGGTGCTGGGGGCGTCTTCCCAGGTGCTGGGGGCGTCTTCCCAGGTGCTGGGGGCGTCTTCCCAGGTGCTGGGAGCGTCTTCCCAGGTGCTGGGAGCGTCTTCCCAGGTGCTGGGAGCGTCTTCCCAGGTGCTGGGAGCGTCTTCCCAGGTGCTGGGGGCGTCTTCCCAGGTGCTGGGAGCGTCTTCCCAGGTGCTGGGAGTGTTTTCCCAGGTGCTGGGAGCGTCTTCCCAGGTGCTGGGAGTGTTTTCCCAGGTGCTGGGAGTGTCTTCCCAGGTGCTGGGAGTGTCTTCCCAGGTGCTGGGAGTGTCTTCTCAGGTGCTGGGAGCGTCTTCCCAGGTGCTGGGAGCGTCTTCCCAGGTGCTGGGGGCGTCTTCCCAGGTGCCGGGGGCGTCTTCCCAGGTGCTGGGGGCGTCTTCCCAGGTGCTGGGAGCGTCTTCCCAGGTGCTGGGAGCGTCTTCCCAGGTGCTGGGAGCGTCTTCCCAGGTGCTGGGAGCGTCTTCCCAGGTGCTGGGAGCGTCTTCCCGGGTGCTGGGAGCGTCTTCCCAGGTGCTGGGGGCGTCTTCCCAGGGGCTGGGAGCGTCTTCCCAGGTGCTGGGAGTGTGTTCCCAGGTGCTGGGAGCGTCTTCCCAGGTGCTGGGAGCGTCTTCCCAGGTGCTGGGAGCGTCTTCCCAGGTGCTGGGGGCGTCTTCCCAGGTGCTGGGAGCGTCTTCCCAGGTGCTGGGGGCGTCTTCCCAGGTGCTGGGAGTGTCTGTCCAAGTGCTGGGAGCGTCTTCCCAGGTGCTGGGAGCTTCTTCCTAGGTGCTGGGAGCGTCTTCCCAGGTGCTGGGAGTGTTTTCCCAGGTGCTGGGAGCGTCTTCCCAGGTGCTGGGAGCGTCTTCCCAGGTGCTGGGAGCATGTTCTGAGGTGCTGGGAGTGTCTTCCCAGGTGCTGGGGGCGTCTTCCCAGGTGCTGGGAGCGTCTTCCCAGGTGCTGGGAGTGTTTTCCCAGGTGCTGGGAGCGTCTTCCCAGGTGCTGGGAGCGTCTTCCCAGGTGCTGGGAGCGTCTTCCCAGGTGCTGGGGGCGTCTTCCCAGGTGCTGGGAGCGTCTTCCCAGGTGCTGGGAGCGTCTTCCCAGGTGCTGGGAGCGTCTTCCCAGGTGCTGGGAGCGTCTTCCCAGGTGCTGGGGGCGTCTTCCCAGGTGCTGGGAGCGTCTTCCCAGGTGCTGGGAGTGTTTTCCCAGGTGCTGGGAGCGTCTTCCCAGGTGCTGGGAGTGTTTTCCCAGGTGCTGGGAGTGTCTTCCCAGGTGCTGGGAGTGTCTTCCCAGGTGCTGGGGGCGTCTTCCCAGGTGCTGGGAGCGTCTTCCCAGGTGCTGGGAGCGTCTTCCCAGGTGCTGGGGGCGTCTTCCCAGGTGCTGGGGGCGTCTTCCCAGGTGCTGGGGGCGTCTTCCCAGGTGCTGGGAGCGTCTTCCCAGGTGCTGGGAGCGTCTTCCCAGGTGCTGGGAGCGTCTTCCCAGGTGCTGGGAGCGTCTTCCCAGGTGCTGGGGGCGTCTTCCCAGGTGCTGGGAGCGTCTTCCCAGGTGCTGGGAGTGTTTTCCCAGGTGCTGGGAGCGTCTTCCCAGGTGCTGGGAGTGTTTTCCCAGGTGCTGGGAGTGTCTTCCCAGGTGCTGGGAGTGTCTTCCCAGGTGCTGGGAGTGTCTTCTCAGGTGCTGGGAGCGTCTTCCCAGGTGCTGGGAGCGTCTTCCCAGGTGCTGGGGGCGTCTTCCCAGGTGCCGGGGGCGTCTTTTCAGGTGCTGGGGGCGTCTTCCCAGGTGCTGGGAGCGTCTTCCCAGGTGCTGGGAGCGTCTTCCCAGGTGCTGGGAGCGTCTTCCCAGGTGCTGGGAGCGTCTTCCCAGGTGCTGGGAGCGTCTTCCCAGGTGCTGGGAGCGTCTTCCCGGGTGCTGGGAGCGTCTTCCCAGGTGCTGGGGGCGTCTTCCCAGGGGCTGGGAGCGTCTTCCCAGGTGCTGGGAGTGTTTTCCCAGGTGCTGGGAGCGTCTTCCCAGGTGCTGGGAGCGTCTTCCCAGGTGCTGGGAGCGTCTTCCCAGGTGCTGGGGGCGTCTTCCCAGGTGCTGGGAGCGTCTTCCCAGGTGCTGGGGGCGTCTTCCCAGGTGCTGGGAGTGTCTGTCCAAGTGCTGGGAGCGTCTTCCCAGGTGCTGGGAGCTTCTTCCTAGGTGCTGGGAGCGTCTTCCCAGGTGCTGGGAGTGTTTTCCCAGGTGCTGGGAGCGTCTTCCCAGGTGCTGGGAGCGTCTTCCCAGGTGCTGGGAGCATGTTCTGAGGTGCTGGGAGTGTCTTCCCAGGTGCTGGGGGCGTCTTCCCAGGTGCTGGGAGCGTCTTCCCAGGTGCTGGGAGTGTTTTCCCAGGTCCTGGGAGCGTCTTCCCAGGTGCTGGGAGCGTCTTCCCAGGTGCTGGGAGCGTCTTCCCAGGTGCTGGGAGCGTCTTCCTAGGTGCTGGGAGCGTCTTTCCAGGTGCTGGGAGCGTCTTCCCAGGTGCTGGGGGCATCTTCCCAGGTGCTGGGAGTGTCTGTCCAAGTGCTGGGAGCGTCTTCCCAGGTGCTGGGAGCATGTTCCCAGGTGCTGGGAGCATGTTTCCAGGTGCTGGGAGCATGTTCCCAGGTGCTGGGAGCATGTTTTCAGGTGCTTTGAGCATGTTCCCAGTCGCTAGGTGCTGCGATCGTCATAGATGTGAATATTAAAATCTGTCGTCAGTTGACTATGTTAGTTTTTGTACGCGATATCCGAACTCAATTTCTAAATGTTACCTGTAAACATAAGACTGTTTTTGGTTAAAATGTGGTTAAGTTAGGTTGAATTAAGTTAAGTTGAATTGTGTTTGGTTAAGTTGAATTGTGCTAGGTTAAGTTGAACTGGATTAGGTTAGGCTAAGTTGAATTGGGTTAGGATGGACTGGATGCAGCAGGTTACGTTATAAAAGCCTATAATAGCGAATGTATAAGAAATGAAGGGATTAAATAGCAGCGGATATGACGTCTGGCAGGGCGGTGAGGAAACAGTGCCAGATATACCTGGAGGGTGTTACGGGAGGGTCAACGACCCCGTGGCCCGGACCATGACCAGGTCTCGTTCAAATGACTCACGAAATCGTGATAACACTAGACTGCGAGTTTTAGGATTCACCTGTCATGGTTTTGAGTCCCACTCACCTGTTCCTTGATTTGATTATTGTTCAGATCTTCACGTGGTACGTGACTGAGTTGAAATTTCTCTCTCTCTTTCTTTTTTTTTTTTACACAGGGTTTGACAAGGTTAGGTTAAGGATCCCTAGCTTTATTGACAAGCTAATTACAGATTAAGGATTCCTAACTTTATTGGCAAACTAAGAGCTGTTACCTGCATCAGCTCATTTGAAAGCATTTTTATTGTTATGAGACATACAAGTAGGGAACAGGATGAAGTTGGAGCCATCTGTGGGCCAGCATTTTCATTTGATCAACTGACTTTATCTCGTTGACATCATTATGCTGTACGAATGTGTTCCATACTCGAGTCATCCTGGGTATATATGATCTCAGATGGAGTGATGTTCTGGAGAAGGGTACAGCCAGAGTGAAGTTGCTGCTTTCTATCCGTCTTGTGGCATGAAAGCTTGTTTCACGCTGTCCTCGAAGTGGATCCAAGTGTGGTACTCTGACAATTTTGGCCTTGTACATAACAGTAAGGCCACCCACATCCCTCCTGTGTTGAAATCTCTGCTGAAATGACAGGGCTATCCAGGATGGGTCCAGGCGAGAGATGAGACGTCTTGCTCTGTTCTCTACTCTGTCAAACAGTCGCAGATGAGAGGGGGGGGCAGGCAAACAAAGAAAGTGGAGCATACTCACGGTGTGAGCATGCTTGTGCCTCGTACAGAATCTTGCAACTCCTACTGTCAAGCAGATGCGAGATACGGCGAAGTGCTGTAAGCTTCCTGGCTGCCTTGTTTGCAAGATTTACAACATAGTTCTTCATGGTTAGTTTGGAGTCAAATTTCACCCCAAGGATATCAACTTCTTCTCCAGGTGCCAACACCCTCCCATTCATCCTTACTACTGCACCTGCTCTCTCTCTCTCTCTCTCTCTCTCTCTCTCTCTCTCTCTCTCTCTCTCTCTCTCTCTCTCTCTCTCTCTCTCTCTCTCACACACACACACACACACACACACACACACACACACACATACACACACAAAAGTTTGAAACAAGGCTAGTTCCGGATCTCAGGGGAGTGTCCTACGAAGAAAGGCTGAGGGAAATCGGACTGACGACACTGGAGGACAGGAGGGTTAGGGTAAACATGATAACAACATACAAAATAATGCGTGGAATAGACAAGGTGGACAGAGACATTATGTTCCAGAGAGGGAACACAGAAACAAAAGGGTCACAATTGGAAGCTAAAGACTCAGACGAGTCACAGGGATGTTAGGAAGTACTTCTTCAGTCACAGAGTCATCAGGAAGTGGAATAGCCTAGCAAGCGATGTAGTGGAGGCAGGAACCATACATAGTTTTAAGACGAGGTATGACAAAGCTCAGGAAGCAGAGAGAGAGAGAGAGAGAGGACCTAGTAGCGATCATTGAAGAAGCGGGGCCAAGAGCTGAGTCTAAACTCCTGCAACCACCATTAGGTGAGTACACACACACACACACACACACACACACACACACACACACACACACACACACACACACACACACACACACACACACACACACACAAACCACCTAAACCTCATTTGCACCAGTGTATCAGGTATGTATTAGAGACAGTGAGAAGGCACGAGATATGTACTCCCACACACGCTCTTTTGTCACGGAAGGGAGGGCCAGGTCGCACCCTTGATACTGGCCCTAGCACTGCCACCCTACCAGCGAATCTATCGTTAATGTTCCCTAGGGAGTCTTAGGTCGCATGTGGTAGTGGTGGCGTTGTGAATGGCGGTAGTGGTCGTAATTGTAGTAGCAGCAGTAGTGGTGGTGGTGGTGATGGTCATTTTAGCAGTGGTGGTGGTGGTGATTGTAGTAGCAGTGGTGGTAGTGGTGGTTGTCATGGTGAAGTACATCAGTTTTCAACCTGACAATTATAAAGACAAAGCACTATTTGACTCATGCGACTCAGCTGTTGTTTATAATTAATCATTATTACCCTCAGATAGGTGAACATAGCTAGCTTTTGTTCACTCAGTGTAGTTATCATAGAGAATATGGTAGCCACACACTGCTGGTGTTCCCACAGTGTAGCAGTCATGAAGAAAATGTTAAAATGGTATACAATACCGACAGGTATTGTATACCTGTCGGTATACCAACACTTCTCACTTGAAAAGCTTGTCCAATGTGTTTTCTGTACCAAGATGCCATGTGTTGCAGTGTCTGACAAGATGAACATCAAAATGGTATACAATACCGACAGGTTGTTAGGTAAGACACATATGCAACAGTTAGACAACTTTATTCCGAAACGTTTCGCCTACACAGTAGGCTTCTTCAGTCGAATACAGAAAGTAGGCAGGAACAGTAGAGATGTGAAGACGATGTAATCAGTCCATCACCCTTGAAGTCGTAGAATTTGAGGTTGTCAGTCCCTCGGCCTGGAGAAGTTCAGTTCCATAGTCAGGAACTATCTGAAGATCAAGCGACAGTACGGAGACTTAAATACTGTCTACTACTACTACTACTCTGCACCTCTCCTTCCGACAGTATTTAAGTCTCCGCACTGTCGCTTGATCTTCAGATAGTTCCTGACTATGGAACTGAACTTCTCCAGGCTGAGGGACTGACAACCTCAAATTCTACGACTTCAAGTTTGATGGACTGATTACATCGTCTTCACATCTCTACTGTTCCTGCCTACTTTCTCTATTCGACTGAAGAAGCCTACTGTGTAGGCGAAACGTTTCGGAATAAAGTTGTCTAACTGTTGCATATGTGTCTTACCTAACAACAAGAAAATGTTAGACAAACGCTTCTGATGTTCCTACAATGTAAGAACATTGCTTAGTAAGAACACTCCTTAGTAAGAGCACTACTCAGGAAGAACACTGCTTAGTAAGAACACTCCTTAGTAAGAACACTTCTTAGTAAGAGCACTACTCAGGAAGTACATTGCTTAGTAAGAGCACAGCTTAAAGCTCAGCATAGTAAGAACACAGCATAAAGCTCAGCATAGTAAAAACACGGCTTTGTAAGAACACAGCTTAGTAAGAGCATAGCTGAGTATGAATACTTCTTAGTAAGAACACTGCTTAGTAAGAACACTTCTTAGTTAGAGCGCTGCTTAGTAAGAGCACTGCTAAATAAGAACATAGCTTAGTAAGAACACAACTTAGTAAGAACACTGCTTAATAAAAACACAGCTTGGTAAGAACACAGCTTTTTACCACATCTATGAAAAAAATTGAAAAGTCATAATTTTGGAAACATAAGCACTTAAGCAGTATAATGTGATCCTTTATTAACAACGTTTCGCCCACTCTGAGCTTTGTCAAGTCACAAACAGATCTACCTGGGTGGAAGGTACGTGAGTATTTATAGGATGGCGTCAGGTGGAGAATGTTGTATGTGGCAATCTTACGAGTAGGATGATAGAGTCTAGAACCTTGGGTAGCTTTAAAACGAGATTGGATAAGTATATGAGTAGACCTTCTGCAGTGTTCGTCCATTCTTATGTTCTTATGTAGGGTAACGATGAAGAACTTTCTTGGCGAGGGGTTCAGCTGTGTTATAGAAGCCGTTGTTTTTGGTTGAAGTTGTTGGATATACAGATACCTGGAGTTTACCTGGAGAGAGTTCCGGGGGTCAACGCCCCCGCGGCCCGGTCTGTGACCAGGCCTCCTGAAGTGATGATATGGGAAGCCTCCTGATAAGTGATGATTCCAGGATTCTTCGGTATTGAGTGGACGAACACTGCAGAAGGTCTACTCATATACTTATCCAATCTCGTTTTAAAGCTACCCAAGGTTCTAGACTCTATCATCCTACTCGTAAGATTGCCACATACAACATTCTCCACCTGACGCCATCCTATAAATACTCACGTGGTATAAACCTTGGTAATAAATACCGACAAGTTGGTTTAGAAAGACACGTAAGCAAACACTATAACATATTTATTAGAAAACGTTTCGGTCCTGTGATCAAGGTCCCAGGACCGAAACGTTTTCTAATAAATATGTTATAGTGTTTGCTTACGTGTCTTTCTAAACCAAATACTCACGTACCTTCCACCCAGGTAGATCTGTTTGTGACTTGAGTTCACTGAGTGGGCGAAACGTTGTTAATAAAGGATCACATTATACTGCTTAAGTGCTTATGTTCCCATTGTGTCAGTATTTTATATCATTAATTTACAAGTTATATTTTTGTTAAAAATTCAACTGTAATTGTTTATATCTTTTATATGTCTGTTTTAAAACTTAGTTGTTTCACCACAAGATCGAATTTACTTTGGAGAACCATGTGTTTCTCTCTCTCTCTCTCTCTCTCTCTCTCTCTCTCTCTCTCTCTCTCTCTCTCTCTCTCTCTCTCTCTCTCTCTCTCTCTCTCTCTCTCTCTCTCTCTGTCAACTTGATTAATACTTGAACTTTTAACAGCATGTGATTAGCACGCATCAGAGAAAGCTATTTCACTCTTGGCTTATCTGAAGATGGCTGGTCTATGTGGGGTTGAGTTCGCGTACACACACACACACACACACACACACACACACACACACACACACACACACACACACACACACACACACACGCAGGATCCATACATAGCTTTAAGCAGAGGTATGATAAAGCTCACGGCTCAGGGAGAGTGACCTAGTAGCGATCAGTGAAGAGGCGGGGCCAGGAGCTCGGACTCGACCCCCGCAACCTCAACTAGGTGAGTACAACTAGGTGAGTACACACACACACACACACACACACACACACACACACACACACACACACACACACACACACACACACACACACACACACACACACACACAGCTAAGTAGATAAGTACTTCTCCAGCAAAGACTGAACTTCAAATTAGAATAGAGTAAGGCAGAAGGAAAAGTATTCCATGGATCTAGGAGGAAGAAAGGTTGGTAGGTAACGTGGAAGGAATTTTTGTAGAGAGAGAGGGAAGAAAGGTTTGTAGAGCGAGAGGGGGAGGAAGGTAGGATTGTAGGAAGGGAGAGAGGAAAATAGTTTTGTAGAGAGGAAGAGCGTGAGAGGAAAAGGAATATTTTTAAAAAGGGAGGGAAGGAGGAAAGTATGTGGAGTGGAACGGAGGGAGAGAGGGTGGAAGGGAGGAAGGAAGGTTAGTTGAGAGGGAAGAAGAGTGTAGGAAGGGAGGGAGGAAAGATAGTTAAAAGGGAGAAAAGTGGAGAGGGAGGAAGGAAGTATAGGATAGGAAGAAGGGAGGGAGTTACCCAAGGGCACTTTCCTGACGCCTCTGTTGTTTCTTATTCTCATAGCGGACATGGATGAAAACACTAGTGGATACCAAAATAAACATGAAAATCACCTCAATACGAGACACGGAACAATTGCAAGAAAATATAAGCAGAGTCTTGCAGTGGGCAGTAGAGAACAACATGACATTCAATAGTGAAAAAGTTCTAGATGCTTAAATTTGGAAAGCATGAAGAACTCAAACGGGACACTGTATAGAAACCACAAGAACAGCACGAAACAGAATTAAGGAACGTGTGAAGGATCTGGGTGTAATAAATGTCAGCTGACCTTCCTTTCAAACAACAGAACAAGACAGCTGTCACAACTGCCAGGAAAATGAGTGTGGATAATGAGAATTTGTAAAACAAGGGGAATTAATGCTAATGGTGACACTTTTACATCATTTGTGCTCTCTCACTTGGAGTATTGTTCATTGTTAACGATTCCTTTCAGGCCAGGAGAGATATCAAAACTGTAAGAGAGTCCAAGATCATTTACGGCCCACATAAGAGCCAGTAAAGCTTTTAAATTACTGGGGACTCAGAGTCCTCATTATGTTCTCACTGAAGGAGAGTATATATGAAAGTTAAGACACATGTGCAACATCTGGATATCTTTATTGTAGACGTTTCGCCATCCAGTGACTTTATCAACACAGATTCTAGGACATAATTAGAAGACAGTAGAAGTATATACAAAAGATGAGGTAATCAGTCCTTCAGCCTTGGAGTTAGTGTTCACAGCATCGTGGTGGAAGAGAATCTGGAGCGAAGGCAAGGAGACTGGCGGTTATATAGGACGTGTAGCAGACGAGGGCATAGTCACTGGTAGGCGGGATTCCCCAGTGGAAGTCGGTCCTACCCAAAGGGATGGGTCAAGTAGGGATGGGTTAAGTGACAGATATGGGAGAATGTGTAGAATAGACCCAGTGAAGGGCAGGGGCGTCGTGGCACAATAAGAGAACTTTCTGTCAACATCCGTTGTCCTAGACTATTCAACATCTTGCCAGAAGTTATCAGAAACACTGCTGGGACAAATGTAGAAGTTTTCTAGAGGTAACTAGATAATGTCCTCGTAAAAGTTCCAGATCAATTAGGCTGTGAAGGATAAGTGGGCCAGCGGACAGCCAGCAGCAACAACCTGATTGATTAGACAAGTCCTGGACAAGCCTGGTCCAGGACCGGGCTGCGGGAGTAGGAAAACTCTCGAAACCCATCATAGATATATCAAAGGTAGATCAGTTGGTGGGGAGGAGGGAGGGAGGGATGGGTGAGGGAGGGGCGGAGGGAAGAATGGTTGAGGGAGGGACGGAGGGAAGAATGGTTGAGGGAGGGGCAAGGAGGGACGGAGGGAGGAAAGGATGGGTGAGGGAGAGGAAAGATGCTCCCATTCCAGTCTCACACGTAATAAAAACAGAATTTTTGACACGTCAGCAATGGGTTACGCTCTCAAGGAATGGTAGGATCAAGTATAATGATGGTGGTGTTGGTGGGGGTGTTGTTGTTGGTGGTGTAGGTGTGACTGGTGGAGATGATGGGGGTGTTGTTGTTGGTGGTGTACGTGTGACTTGTGGAGATGGTGAGGGTGTTGTTAGTGATGTAGGTGTGACTAGTGGAGATGGTGGGAGTGTTATTGTTGGTGGTGGTGTAGGTGTAAGTGGTGGAAATGGTGGGGGTATTATTGTTGGTGGTGGTTTAGGTGTAACTGGTGGAAATGGTGGGAGTGTTAATGTTCGTGGTGGTGTACGTGTGACTGGTGGAGATGGTTGGGATGTTATTGTTGGTGGTGGTGTAGGTGCATCTGGTGGAGATAAGAACATAAGAACATAAGAACGAAGGAACACTGCAGAAGGCCTACTGGCCCATGCGAGGCAGGTCCAAGTCCCTACCGGCTTAAGCCAATGCACCCAACCTAGTCAGGTCAGGTCACATTGACTTAAGGGAGGAACACGGCAACCGACCTGTTAGCACAAGCTATCAGGTCTAACTCACACCCACCCACATCTACTCATGTATTTATCCAACCTATTTTTAAAGCTACACAACGTTCTGGCCTCTATAACGGTACTTGGGAGTTTGTTCCACTCATCCACAACTCTATTACCAAACCAGTACTTTCCTATATCCCTCCTGAATCTGAATTTTTCCAACTTAAAACCATTGCTGCGAGTCCTGTCTAGGCTAGATATTTTCAGCACACTATTTACATCCCCTTTATTTATTCCTGTCTTCCACTTATAAACCTCAATCATATCCCCCCTAATTCTACGTCTTTCTAGAGAGTGCAGTTTCAGGGCCCTTAGTCTATCCTCATAGGGAAGGTTTCTGATACATGGGATCATCTTTGTCATCCTCCTTTGTACATTTTCCAGAGAATTTATATCCATTCTGTAATACGGTGACCAAAACTGCGCAGCATAATCTAAATGAGGCCTAACCAAGGATGTATAGAGTTGAAGAACAACCTGAGGACTCCTATTATTTATGCTTCTTGATATGAAGCCAAGGATTCTATTAGCTTTATTGCGAACACTTATGCACTGTTGTCTTGGTTTCAGATTACTGCTAACCAGAACTCCTAAATCTTTTTCGCAATCCGTAATATTAAGATCTACATTATTTAGTTTATATGTGGCATGGTTATTGTCCTGTCCAACATTTAGAACTTTGCATTTGTTTATATTAAACTGCATCTGCCACTTCTCCGACCACTGCATCAGTCTATTCAAATCTTCCTGGAGTGCTCGAATGTCCTCGTCAGAATGAATTCGACGGCCTATTTTGGTGTCATCGGCAAACTTGCCGATGTCGCTCTTTATGCCCTCATCTATGTCGTTTATGTAGATTGTGAACAGCAGGGGGCCCAACACTGACCCCTGTGGAACACCGCTCGTGACGCTTCCCCACTCTGATTTCTCCCCATTTATGCAAACTCTCTGCTGCCTATTTGTCAACCATGCCTCTATCCAGGAAAAAATTTCTCCTCCTATTCCATGTGCTTTAATTTTCCTCAATAGTCTCTGATGTGGGACCCTGTCAAAAGCCTTACTGAAGTCCATATACACAATATCATATTCGTTACCATGATCTACCTCCTCAAATACCTTAGTGAAAAAAGTTAATAAATTCGTAAGGCAGGAACGTCCCTTTGTAAAACCATGCTGAGATTCGTTGATTAATTTATGCTTTTCAAGGTGGCTACGAACTGCCTCGGCAATTATTGATTCCATAAATTTTCCCACTATGGAGGTTAGGCTTATTGGTCTATAGTTCGAAGCTAAGGACCTGTCACCTGTTTTGAAAATAGGTATCACATTTGCCATTTTCCACTTATCTGGCACCATGCCAGTTTGTAGTGATATGTTGAAAAGATTAGCCAAAGGTGTGCTAAGCTCCTCTTTACATTCCTTTAGAACCCTTGCATACAGTTCATCAGGGCCTGGGGATTTGTTAGGTTTTAATTTATCTATTTGCCTAAGGACCATGTCACTTGTGACCCTAATAGTGCACAGTTTATTATCGTCCTGTTCTACATAATTTATCATTACTGGAATATCACTGGTATCCTCCTGTGTAAAAACTGAGAGGAAGTATGTGTTAAAAATTCTACACATTTCCTTATCACTGTCAGTGAGCTGACCCGAGGAACTTTTGAGTGGGCCTATCTTGTCCCTGATCTTACTTCTGTATACCTGAAAGAATCCTTTTGGGTTAGTCTTCGATTCTCTTGCAACTTTAACCTCATAATCTCTTTTTGCTTTTCTAATTCCCTTTTTTATTTCTCTCTTTAACTGAATATATCGATTTCTTAATTGCCCCTCTCCTCTTTTGATTTGCCTATATATGCCTCTCTTTTGACCAATCAGATATTTTAATCTATTGTTCATCCATTTAGGATCATTTTTGTTTGATCTGATTTCCCTATTTGGAACATAATTTGACTGAGCAGCTAGAACTATGCCCTGGAAAGCATCATATCGGCAACCATCACCACCTACCTGACCCCTAGTCAGGTCATTCCAGTTCAGCCCACCTAAGTAATTTTTCAGTCCTATGAAATCAGCCAAGCGAAAGTCAGGGACGGAGACTTGATTGCCATTATTAGGGGAATTCCATGATATGTTAAAACTGAGTGATTTGTGATCACTCTCCCCAAGCTCATCATTAACCTCAAGATTATTAATTAGTGTTTCCCTACTGGCAAGAACCAAGTCAAGGAGGTTATTTCCCCTAGTTGGCTCTGTCACAAACTGTTTTAAAAAACAATCCTGGATCGTATCAAGAAAGTCACCCGACTCTAAATTTCCTGTCAAATTGCTCCAGTCAATCTGTCTATAGTTGAAATCTCCCATTAGCACAACATTTTCGTATGTAGATGCCTTACGAATTTCGTCCCATAGAAGTTTACTGCACTCCCTATCAAGATTTGGGGCCCTGTAAATCACACCCAAAATTAGTTTTTCTCGGCCCTCGAGAAGCTGTAACCAAACAGATTCAGTGGCTGACGCTTCTAATTTAATATCTTGTCTAACACAACAATTTAAATTGTCTCTGACATACATCGCTACTCCACCACCTTTCCTGTTGACCCTGTCAGTGTGGAATAATTTATAGCCTTGTATGTGACATTCAGAGGGCATCTCTCTATCTTTCAGATTGAGCCAGGTCTCTGTTATAGCAATAATATCTATGTTTCCTGCACTTGCAATTAATCTTAGCTCATCTATCTTATTTCTAACACTCCTGCTATTAGTATAGTAAACCTTAAGGGAGCTAGTCCCTTGCTGCCCTCTGCTGTCCCCCTTTGTTTTCTGACCTGTTCTATTGTCTTTATTTATAACTTCATGCTGAATGCCTTTTATACATTTACTGTTTCCAACCCTAGTGTTGCAACCTGCTTGTTTCCCACACACACCCATACCTCTATCTTCCATCAGTTTAAAATCATAGGCATTTCACCAATGGCCTTCTCAATCGAGTCTGCAAGTGCTACCACCCCTGCCCCAGAGAGATGAACCCCATCCCTTGCATACATATCATGTTTGCCATAAAAGTTGTTCCAGTTGTCAATGAATGGGATTGCAAGTTCCTTGCAGTATCTGTCTAGCCAGCAATTTACACCAATTGCCCTAGACAACCATTCATTTCCTACTCCCCTTCTAGGCAAGATGCTACATATGATTGGGATCCCTCCCTTAGACTTAATGAAATCTATAGCTGACCTGTACTTATCTAGCAGCTCTTCTCTCCTACCCTTCCCAATATCATTTCCACCAGCACTGAGACAGATAATGGGCTTGTTCCCATTACCTGACATGATATTATCCAGTCTGTTGACAATGTCCCCAACACCAGCTCCAGGGAAGCACACTCTATCTCTCATCTTCTTATTCCTATTACAAAAAGCACGGTCAACATATCTTACCTGAGAGTCACCAACCACAAGAATGCGCTTACCTTCATTAGCAGGGGCAGTAGTACCCTTACCTTCACTGGCCACTGAAGTACATTCATCCTGGAGAACAGAGAAGCGATTTCCTACCTTCAGATCTTCACTCTTAACTTTCCTTACTCTGATGCGCCTCCCATTACTGTGAACAACTCGCCACTTGTAGCAGGTGCTGGGCTGCACCTCACTGCTGGTACCCGTTTCTACCTCCCCACCTACAGCCTCCTCACAGTGAGAGACAGACTGCACCTCACTGCTAGAAGCCTCATTCCCCACATCTCCAACCACCTCACACTCTCTCCCAGGCCCATTGAGGTGGACCTTCAGCCTCCTAATCTCCTCCTGGAGAAGCAAGACCTCCTCCTTCAACTCTCCAAACTCAGTTTTTAAAACACTGCAGAAGCAAGCCATGCTTTGTAACCGTCCACGCTAATCCCCAAAGCAGCTCAGGGTCTGTGACCTCACGTGACGACTGACCACTGACCACTGACGACTGACCACTGACCACTGATGGTGGGGGTATTGTTGGTTGTGGTGTAGGTGTGACTGGTGGAAATGGTGGGGGTGTTGTTGGTGGTGGTGTAGGTGTGACTGGTGGAAATGGTGGGGGTGTTGTTGGTGGTGGTGTAGGTGTGACTGGTGGAAATGGTGGGGGTGTTGTTGGTGGTGGTGTAGGTGTGACTGGTGGAAATGGTGGGGGTGTTGTTGGTGGTGGTGTAGGTGTGACTGGTGGTGCTTGAGGTGATTGGTTATGTTGACAAGTGTTGTTAGCAGTGGTGGTGATGGTTGGGTGTGGTGATGTTGTGGTGGTGATAGTTGGGTGTGGTGGTGTTGTTGTGGTGATGGTTGGGTGTGGTGATGTTGTGGTGGTGATGATGGCGTTATTGGTGACAGTGTCGTTATTGGTGACAGTGGCGTTATTGGTGACAGTGGCGTTATTGGTGACAGTGGCGTTATTGGTGACAGTGGCGTTATTGGTGACAGTGGCGTTATTGGTGACAGTGGCGTTATTGGTGACAGTGGCGTTATTGGTGACAGTGGCGTTATTGGTGACAATGGCGTTATTGATGACAGTGGCGTTATTGGTGACAGTGGCGTTATTGGTGACAGTGGCGTTATTGGTGACAGTGGCGTTATTGGTGACAGTGGCGTTATTGGTGACAGTGGCGTTATTGGTGACAGTGGCGTTATTGGTGACAGTGGCGTTATTGGTGACAGTGGTGTTATTGGTGACAGTGGCGTTATTGGTGACAGTGGCGTTATTGGTGACAGTGGCGTTATTGGTGACAGTGGCGTTATTGGTGACAGTGGCGTTATTGGTGACAGTGGCGTTATTGGTGACAGTGGTGTTATTGGTGACAGTGGCGTTATTGGTGACAGTGGTGTTATTGGTGACAGTGGCGTTATTGGTGACAGTGGTGTTATTGGTGACAGTGGCGTTATTGGTGACAGTGGTGTTATTGGTGACAGTGGCGTTATTGGTGACAGTGGCGTTATTGGTGACAGTGGCGTTATTGGTGACAGTGGCGTTATTGGTGACAGTGGCGTTATTGGTGACAGTGGCGTTATTGGTGACAGTGGCGTTATTGGTGACAGTGGCGTTATTGGTGACAGTGGCGTTATTGGTGACAGTGGCGTTATTGGTGACAGTGGCGTTATTGGTGACAGTGGCGTTATTGGTGACAGTGGCGTTATTGGTGACAGTGGCGTTATTGGTGACAGTGGCGTTATTGGTGACAGTGGCGTTATTGGTGACAGTGGTGTTATTGGTGACAGTGGCGTTATTGGTGACAGTGGCGTTATTGGTGACAGTGGCGTTATTGGTGACAGTGGCGTTATTGGTGACAGTGGCGTTATTGGTGACAGTGGCGTTATTGGTGACAGTGGTGTTATTGGTGACAGTGGCGTTATTGGTGACAGTGGCGTTATTGGTGACAGTGGCGTTATTGGTGACAGTGGCGTTATTGGTGACAGTGGCGTTATTGGTGACAGTGGCGTTATTGGTGACAGTGGTGTTATTGGTGACAGTGGCGTTATTGGTGACAGTGGCGTTATTGGTGACAGTGGCGTTATTGGTGACAGTGGCGTTATTGGTGACAGTGGCGTATTGATGACAGTGGCGTTATTGGTGACAGTGGTGTTATTGGTGACAGTGGTGTTATTGGTGACAGTGGCGTTATTGGTGACAGTGGCGTTATTGGTGACAGTGGTGTTATTGGTGACAGTGGCGTTATTGGTGACAGTGGCGTTATTGGTGACAGTGGCGTTATTGGTGACAGTGGTGTTATTGGTGACAGTGGCGTTATTGGTGACAGTGGCGTTATTGGTGACAGTGGTGTTATTGGTGACAGTGGCGTTATTGGTGACAGTGGTGTTATTGGTGACAGTGGTGTTATTGGTGACAGTGGCGTTATTGGTGACAGTGGTGTTATTGGTGACAGTGGTGTTATTGGTGACAGTGGCGTTATTGGTGACAGTGGTGTTATTGGTGACAGTGGTGTTATTGGTGACAGTGGCGTTATTGGTGACAGTGGCGTTATTGGTGACAGTGGCGTTATTGGTGACAGTGGTGTTATTGGTGACAGTGGCGTTATTGGTGACAGTGGCGTTATTGGTGACAGTGGCGTTATTGGTGACAGTGGCGTTATTGGTGACAGTGGTGTTATTGGTGACAGTGGTGTTATTGGTGACAGTGGCGTTATTGGTGACAGTGGTGTTATTGGTGACAGTGGCGTTATTGGTGACAGTGGTGTTATTGGTGACAGTGGTGTTATTGGTGACAGTGGTGTTATTGGTGACAGTGGTGTTATTGGTGACAGTGGCGTTATTGGTGACAGTGGTGTTATTGGTGACAGTGGTGTTATTGGTGACAGTGGCGTTATTGGTGACAGTGGTGTTATTGGTGACAGTGGTGTTATTGGTGACAGTGGTGTTATTGGTGACAGTGGTGTTATTGGTGACAGTGGTGTTATTGGTGACAGTGGTGTTATTGGTGACAGTGGCGTTATTGGTGACAGTGGTGTTATTGGTGACAGTGGTGTTATTGGTGACAGTGGTGTTATTGGTGACAGTGGTGTTATTGGTGACAGTGGCGTTATTGGTGACAGTGGCGTTATTGGTGACAGTGGTGTTATTGGTGACAGTGGTGTTATTGGTGACAGTGGTGTTATTGGTGACAGTGGTGTTATTGGTGACAGTGGCGTTATTGGTGACAGTGGTGTTATTGGTGACAGTGGTGTTATTGGTGACAGTGGCAACAGTGATGAATGATGGTACAGAGATAAATTGTGGAGAGGAAATGCCAGTTGTTTTTGTTGGAGAGGAAAGAGAGGACAGCTGTTGAAGAGAGAGTGAGGGAGAAGAGAGGGGAAAGGAAGAGACGGGAGGTATTCTCTTCCTTGTCTTCCTTATTCTCCTTTCCTCCTCATCCTCTTCTTCCTTCTCTTCAGCTGCTCATTTTCCTCCTCTGCTTCCATCTGCTCCATCTTCATTTATTCAACTTTTTATCTAATGTGTTATGGATGATTTATGTTATTGGAAGCAGATGGGAAGAGAAGGGAAGGGGTGAGGGTAAGGTGGCAGGGTAAGGAAGGGAAGGGGTGAGGGTAAGGTGGCAGGGTAAGGAAGGGAAGGTGTGAGGGTAAGGTGGCAGGGTAAGGAAGGGAAGGTGTGAGGGTAAGGTGGCAGGGTAAGGAAGGGAAGGGGTGTGGGTAAGGTGGCAGGGTAAGGAAGGGAAGGTGTGAGGGTAAGGTGGCAGGGTAAGGAAGGGAAGGTGTGAGGGTAAGGTGGCAGGGTAAGGAAGGGAAGGTGTGAGGGTAAGGTGGCAGGGTAAGGAAGGGAAGGGGTGAGGTTAAGGTGGCAGGGTAAGGAAGGGAAGGGGTGTGGGTAAGGTGGCAGGGTAAGGAAGGGAAGGTGTGAGGGTAAGGTGGCAGGGTAAGGAAGGGAAGGGGTGAGGGTAAGGTGGCAGGGTAAGGAAGGGAAGGGGTGAGGGTAAGGTTGCAGGGTAAGGAAGGGAAGGGGTGAGGGTAAGGTGGCAGGGTAAGGAAGGGGGAAGGGAAGGTGTGAGGGTCAGGTGGCAGGGTAAGGAAGGGAAGGGGTGAGGGTACGGTGGCAGGGTAAGGAAGGGAAGGGGTGAGGGTAAGGTGGCAGGGTAAGGAAGGGACGGGGTGAGGGTAAGGTGGCAGGGTAAGGAAGGGAAGGGTGAGGGTAAGGTGGCAGGGTAAGGAAGGGAAGGGGTGAGGGTAAGGTGGCAGGGTAAGGAAGGGAAGGGGTGAGGGTAAGGTGGCAGGGTAAGGAAGGGAAAGTGTGAGGGTAAGGTGGCAGGGTAAGGAAGGGAAGGGGTGAGGGTAAGGTGGCAGGGTAAGGAAGGGAAGGGGTGAGGGTAAGGTGGCAGGGTAAGGAAGGGAAGGGGTGAGGGTAAGGTGGCAGGGTAAGGAAGGGAAGGGGTGTGGGTAAGGTGGCAGGGTAAGGAAGGGGTGAGGGTAAGGTGGCAGGGTAAGGAAGGGAAGGTGTGAGGGTAAGGTGGCAGGGTAAGGAAGGGAAGGGGTGAGGGTAAGGTTGCAGGGTAAGGAAGGGAAGGGGTGAGGGTAAGGTGGCAGGGTAAGGAAGGGACGGGGTGAGGGTAAGGTGGCAGGGTAAGGAAGGGACAGGGTGAGGGTAAGGTGGCAGGGTAAGGAAGGGACGGGGTGAGGGTAAGGTGGCAGGGTAAGGAAGGGACGGGGTGAGGGTAAGGTGGCAGGGTAAGGAAGGGACGGGGTGAGGGTAAGGTGGCAGGGTAAGGAAGGGACGGGGTGAGGGTAAGGTGGCAGGGTAAGGAAGGGACGGGGTGAGGGTAAGGTGGCAGGGTAAGGAAGGGACGGGGTGAGGGTAAGGTGGCAGGGTAAGGAAGGGACGGGGTGAGGGTAAGGTGGCAGGGTAAGGAAGGGACGGGGTGAGGGTAAGGTGGCAGGGTAAGGAAGGGACGGGGTGAGGGTAAGGTGGCAGGGTAAGGAAGGGACGGGGTGAGGGTAAGGTGGCAGGGTAAGGAAGGGAAGGGGTGAGGGTAAGGTGGCAGGGTAAGGAAGGGAAGGGGTGTGGGTAAGGTGGCAGGGTAAGGAAGGGAAGGGGTGAGGGTAAGGTGGCAGGGTAAGGAAGGGACGGGGTGAGGGTAAGGTGGCAGGGTAAGGAAGGGAAGGGGTGTGGGTAAGGTGGCAGGGTAAGGAAGGGAAGGGGTGTGGGTAAGGTGGCAGGGTAAGGAAGGGAAGGGGTGAGGGTAAGGTGGCAGGGTAAGGAAGGGACGGGGTGAGGGTAAGGTGGCAGGGTAAGGAAGGGACGGGGTGAGGGTAAGGTGGCAGGGTAAGGAAGGGACGGGGTGAGGGTAAGGTGGCAGGGTAAGGAAGGGACGGGGTGAGGGTAAGGTGGCAGGGTAAGGAAGGGACGGGGTGAGGGTAAGGTGGCAGGGTAAGGAAGGGACGGGGTGAGGGTAAGGTGGCAGGGTAAGGAAGGGAAGGGGTGAGGGTAAGGTGGCAGGGTAAGGAAGGGACGGGGTGAGGGTAAGGTGGCAGGGTAAGGAAGGGACGGGGTGAGGGTAAGGTGGCAGGGTAAGGAAGGGACGGGGTGAGGGTAAGGTGGCAGGGTAAGGAAGGGAAGGGGTGAGGGTAAGGTGGCAGGGTAAGGAAGGGAAGGGGTGTGGGTAAGGTGGCAGGGTAAGGAAGGGAAGGGGTGAGGGTAAGGTGGCAGGGTAAGGAAGGGAAGGGGTGAGGGTAAGGTGGCAGGGTAAGGAAGGGAAGGGGTGAGGGTAAGGTGGCAGGGTAAGGAAGGGACGGGGAGAGGGTAAGGTGGCAGGGTGTGGGTAAGGTGGCAGGGTAAGGAAGGGACGGGGTGAGGGTAAGGTGGCAGGGTAAGGAAGGGAAGGGGTGTGGGTAAGGTGGCAGGGTAAGGAAGGGACGGGGTGAGGGTAAGGTGGCAGGGTAAGGAAGGGAAGGGGTGGGGGTGAAGTGGCAGGATAAGGAAGGGAAGGGGTGAGGGTAAGGTGGAAGGGTAAGGAAGGGAAAGGAAGGAAGTGTAAACTTAAGTAAAGAGAATATAGATGGGAATGAGGGGCAGAAGAGCACGTTATACTCGACGGAAAGAAGGAGAAAGATAACGGAATAGGAGGAGGAGGAAGAGGAAGAAACAGAGAAGAGGAAAAATAGCAATTAAACAATAATCGAGTTATTACTCTTACGAAAAATAGGTTAAGAAGCAACCCACAACACTTTTGACAAGAACACTCGTTGCCAGGACAAAAAAATTAATAAAAAAATCATTATCAGTAAAATACAAAGGTTGAAATAACAGAGAGATTGAAGAGATGATAAAAACTGCAAGAATAACAACACTGAGAAGCAAAAATATCGCTGATAAAGGATCATTAAAGTTCACTGTGAAAATAAATTTTATTTTGTCTCTGAGAATAACACTGCTCCAGTATTTTGTTAATTCTTAACTGTGATGACTTGCGGTGACTTTAATGTGGTGTGTGTGTGTGTGTACTCACCTAGTTGTGCTCACCTAATTGAGGTTGCAGGCGTCGAGTCCAAGCTCCTGGCCCCGCCTCCTCACTGGTCGCTACTAGGTCACTCTCCCTGAACCGTGAGCGTGTGTGTGTGTGTGTGTGTGTTACCATTTTGTCCTAGGCACATGTCGATTAGACACTAGGCCTGTGTGCACGTGTGTGTGCATGTGTATGTGTGTGTTTGTGTGTGTGCCTGCCTGCCTGCCTGCCTGTGTGTCTGTCTGTCTGCATGTCTGCCTGTCTGCCTTTGTATTTGTGTACGTGTGTCTGTCAATGATGGCACTAGTCAAATAAATTGCGTTCTCACGTCTGGAATAATTTTGTGTGTTCAGTGAGTCTCTCAACGAGGAGAGAGATCACATCTGAAAAACGTACAGAAATTGTTTACCGCCAGCATAGAAGCAGCGAACATCCAAACTACTGGGAACTCCTCAAAGCATTTGTAATGTGTTCTTTGAAACGAGGAAGAGATGCTTTATTATATATACTTGGAAAATACTTGAAGGTCAGGTCCCCAGTCTGCACACTACCATAACCAGAAAACACCATAAGTGTCCGGGGCCCAAGACTTTTCAACAGCCTCCCATCAAGCATTAGGGGAATTGCCAATAAACCCCTGGCTGCCTTCAAGAGAGAGCTGGACAGATACCTAAAGTCAGTGCCGGATCAGCCGGGCTGTGGCTCGTACGTCGGACTGCGTGCGGCCAGCAGTAACAGCCTGGTTGATCAGGCCCTGATCCATCGGGAGGCCTGGTCATGGACCGGGCCGCGGGGGCGTTGATCCCCGGAATAACCTCCAGGTAACCTCCAGGTAACCACTTACTGAAGTGACAGATATGTGAGGAAGTGTAGAATAAACTCGCCGAGAAGTTGGCATTCATAATTTTTCAACCTGCTACCCGCAGATATCAGAAATAATTATATTAATGTCATATAATGCTGACAAGTACTCGAGTATATACGTATGTAACAGTTTGATGTTTTCATTGCAATTTTTTCTGATATCTGGGTCAAGATATTTTGATGTCTGTGCAGCAGATATCAGAAATATTGCTGGAACACAAGTTTTCAAGAGGAAGCAAGACATAAGTGCTTCCTACATGTGAATAATTAGACATATGTGCAACATCTGTGGACGTTTATGCAACCAGTGACTTTACCAATACAATACAATAGGTACTTCATCAGCCAGGTTGATGTAGGCCTGGTGGTTGATAGCAGATAACAGTTTAGTTGATCAAGAATTATGGCATCAGGGCGGGCCTGCAAGAGCAGAACTCTCGAACACTTTCACATGTATCTCATACTATTCCTGGTATACATGAATTATCTCAATAAAGGTCTTAAAATTGTACAGGTCGCTGTTCACTGATGACACACAATGAGGAAAATTCAAGGCCAGATGGATCAACAAAGCTTACAAATGATGTGAACAGACTACATCAGGGGTGTGACAACACTGGAGAGAGGAATCAGGAGACTAAACAACGTGTAACACATAAGAACAACATTTTGCAGTCAAATAATAATAAGGTTCTAGGAGTTAACAATGCGCCCAGCCTGTCACCAGAAACTCCGAACGCTCCAAGTGACGTCAAGCTCACGAATATAAGAATAACGTTCAGGAAATGTTCACAGCAATATAGGCAACACAAAAATTCGAACGCTTCTGAAACATGAGGCGCCGGCATGAAGCCAACATCTAATATACTACATAAAGGAAATTGAAAAGGTTAAAAATTGGTACTGTATCACCAAACTGCTAAACTAACATGGTAAGAGTATTTGTAAGATTATACCTGGAGTATACCTGGAGAGGGTTTCGGGGTCAATGCCCTCACAGTCCATTCTGTGACCAGGCCTCGTGATGGATCAGGGCCTGATCAACCAGGATGTTACTGTTGGCCGTACACAACCCGATGTACGAACCACAACCCGGCTAGTCAGGTACTGACTTCAAGTGCAAGTTATGGTAAAAGGGTTAGCAAAGTGGAACTCAGGTAACTAGAAGCTAAAAGAGGAGACGTGATCACAACATGTAAAATACTCAGGGAATATATACAAAATAAACGAATATGAGAGCATCGAACTGGAACTGAAGATACTAGAGGCTAAGAGAGGAGACAGGATCACGACATACAAAAATACTCATGGGAAATATGCAAGATAAACATAGATGAGAGGAACCAGAGCGATGAAATGGAACACATAAAGAAATTATTAGTTTATTCATAGCGGAGCGCTAAACCTGTAGGCCTCCCCTGGAGGGAAAAAACATTACACAGCTTCAAATGAAGATACGATACATCTACATACAGTGAGCCAACGGAAAGTCAAGAGGTGGGCCCAGGAGCTGCAGCTCAACCCCCACAAACATAACTAAGTAATTGGACACCTTCCCCACGGAAGTCATTAACCTGCGTACACCCCCCCCCCCCGCACTCTCCTACAGTAAATATGCCCTACCTGTCCCTTCAACCTTCGCTGTTCTCACCACTTCCTCCTTATACCTTAGTGTTACCCCACCTTCCTTCTCCCCCCTCCCCACCTTCTTCCTTCTTTCCCTCCCCACCTTCTTCCTTCTTCCCCCTCACCACCTCAAGCATACCACGTAAGGAATGAAGCCATACTTCCTCAATTTCCTCACCAACCCCTCCCCTCAACCCCACTCTGATTCCAATCCTTCTCCCTTCTCCCCCCTTTCCCATCCCCCATCCCAACTCCCCTCTCTCCCTTCTCCCCACTAAATAAACACGTTTGACTAATGGGGCGTACGACGTCCAGTCGGGTTGAAATTCTGGTCGAATGGATTCATTGTAGCCACAAAAACAATGAAGAAAAAGTAAAGAGAGAGAAAGAGAAAGAGAGAGAATCCTGATCTGGATAGCAGGTAGATATGGATGTCCTTATCTATTTGTTATTCTGTATATATGCAAAGAGAGAGAGAGAGAGAGAGAGAGAGAGAGAGAGAGAGAGAGAGAGAGAGAGAGATTGGGGGGACGACTTAATGAGGTTCAAGTCAGTATGTGATGAGCGGGGTTGTGGTGCAAATGTTGGGTTGCGAGCGGCAGGCACTAACAGCCTGATCGATCAGGTCAGTAACCAGGAAGCCTGGTCTGGCACCGACCCCCGAAAACGACTACAGGTAACTTACAAGTCATGTGCATTCCTCAGAATATTACTTCCATACGCTGCTGCTGTCAACAGTGTATAAGAGGTTGACTGATTTATTAAGTTCAAAGAACATCATGTACACCAAGGTCTGTAATTTTATGGATTCACGTCACCTGTATAACGCCATCAAAAATACTTCACTATCACCAAAAATAGAGGTTAAGCCACCATCAGTTATTCATTGGATGAAATGGTTGATTAGTGGGGTTTAAATTATTATTATTATAATCAAGGGGAAAGCGCTAAACCCGGAGGATTATACAGCGCCTGGGGGGGGGGGGATGTGGAAGGCATTCAGGCTTAATTTGGGGAACTGGAGCACAGATCCAATTCCCTAAATCAAGAGCCCCTCACCAACATCAAGGAACCTTCCTTGAGGGGAGTGGGGTTTAAAGCTTATCGACTTCACTACGGTCAGTAAGGCTGTGAGTAAACTTTTCGAGCCAGTCAAGAATATTTTATCCCTACAATAGGGATTAAGGTAAACTCTGAGAATATATACATTGAGAGGAATATACCCCACGGTGTATATATTTTACGATAGAATGACATATACCCTTCTCAGTTTGCTAGTCATGATTTGTGTGTGTTGACAGCGTTTTCACCCATACAGAAGCGAGTAACAGTGGCCTGACAAGCGATTCCGGGCAGTTGCTCGTATTTCTTGAGTTTTGATTGGCCCGACACTCCATTCTAGATTTGTGATTGGGCCAGAAAGTGCGTGAAAGGCAGGTCAAGCTTGCTGAGGAACACCCCACAACACCACCCATCTCTGAGTTAATAGCCGAGTTGCTTCACCAGTGTTGGTCGCCTGTGTTACTGTGAAGAATTTGTGTATTTAAAGTATATTACTGCGGTGTAAGTGACACTTCAGCGAGTGTTAAAACTTAAGACAACTTAGAGAAGCGAGTGGACGCAAGTTTAAAATTTACGTTATAAACCTTACCTTAGAAAACATAGGTTATAAAAATCTACGTTGAAACGATACATTAGCAGGCGTACTTTATGAATATATGCTGGAAAACCTACGTTATAAACGTATATTTTAAAACACACTGTGAAAACACACGTTAGAAGACATACGTATGTTTTTTTTGTGTGCACGAGCATGTGCAAACATAAATTAATGTAATGAATAAGTGAAAAAACCTGGTGCAGGAACGAAAGTGTTTTCGTCATGCTAACGTCGCTGTTGACGTTGCTACAGACGTCGCTGGCTCGGAATAAAGGTAAGGGAATCTTTCCTGTTTCGTGAGTGAGCGGCCAATCATCCCCATACGCAACTTCAGTCAATAACCAGAACGATGGACGGGAATTCGAACGGTGGTATACCAGGCCCTGCGCTGTAAGCACTCAGCCACGGAGGTTACAATAGCGTGATTTTTACCAGCAGCACAACTGTGACCTGGTTGTATCAGCGGCACCAAGTGTGACTCTACTGTCTCGTGCCACAGCACCAGAATTTTTCAATATATATCGTCTCGTACCTCTCAAAGCCAGATAGTCCATATACTCGGGATAAGTTGTAAGAACGTCTGTGACTAAACAGTGGACCACGATTCGAGTTTCCGTCCATTTTTCTGCTTCTTTGTATACCTTTGATGAGTTTCGAGAGTTTTTCTACTTCAACCCGGCCCTGGGCCATCCTTGTTTGGTGCTTGACTGGTCAACTAGGCTGTTGCTGCTTCTCCGCTGTCCCCCATCCCCCCACACACAAATTATTGAGAGAGAGAAAGAGAAACAAAGACACTGACACAGACCAACACATCAAAGAAAACAACTTCTCCATTCAATATTTATGTGGTTTAATCCCAGGTATTTATTTGTTGTTGCCAACCTGGCGACTTCTTATCAGGAGTAACGGCGTTGTTTACCTGATGTTGGTGCGAGGTGTGATGGTAGATAATGGAGGTGTGATAGATGATGCAGGTGTGGTAGATGATGCTGGTATGGTAGATGAGGCAGGTGTGGTAGATGATGCTGGTATGGTAGATGAGGCAGGTGTGGTAGATGAGAACATAAGAATATAGGAACACTGAAGCAGAAGATACATATGCAACATCTGGGTATCTTCACTTTGTAGACGTTTTGCCCTTCAGTGCCCTTCAGTGATGTAAAGACTAGAACTTTGTACAAAAGAAGAGGTAGTCAGTCCCTCAGCCTAGGAGTAGGTCCACTGTCTTAAATGCTTTATTAAAGAATGCTAGTAAATATGTCTGGCAGGATCGACCTCTTGTGAATCCGTGCCGAGACTCGTTAATCAAATTATGCTCATTAAGCTGGCTTCTAATAATATCGGCTGTAATTGATTCTAGTAATTTGCCTACTATAGACGTCAGGCTTACCGGACAATAATTTGATGGAATTGATTTATATCCTGATTTAAATATAGGAATTACATTAACCATCTTTCACATCTCCGGCACAACACCAGTTCGGGTTGATGCGTTAAGAGGGCACGTCAGTTATCCTGTCTTCTAATAGTGTTATTTTCCCCCTATAATCTACCTTCTCCATAATTGCTATCACATTTGTTTTGCTTTCGTAAGGCGAAGTCCAGGATCTTTCCTTAATTCATGGTGTAACTTAAATCTTTGAGGACAATTGTGTGCAGAGGTCCGAGCAAAGCTCAGACCTCTGCATCCAGTGAATGGTGCCAATTACTTAACTGGTCTTGGGGTCATCCAGTGAATGGTGCCAATTACTTAACTGGTCTTGGCGTCATCCACTGACTGGTGCCACAGAGTGGAGAGGCTTAGCAGATCGTCTGCAGAACTTTTTCTGAAAGAATGTGTTACACAGTGACGACCAATATTAAACAATTCTATAATGTGTCATAGAATTACTGTTTACATCTCTTCCCACTAGAGATTGACAGCGGTGGCGCTAGTTAACTGGAACTGCTGGCCACCAGCCAACTCTTCTTGTGAAGAGCAAAGATTCAACTTCTTCCAAATTTTGTGACTTGTAATATGACACTGAGCTAGTTCTGTGAAACCAAAAATGAGTATTTTTGCAATTGTTATTAGCTGCAGTTTTAACTTCTCGATTTAGAAGTGGATTTTTTACTTTCGTAAATGTCCATTTCGGGCCTTGATCACTATCTCTATCCTTGATGTACCTGTCGATCCTTCATCAGTATCCTTGTCAGTCCTTAATACTCTTTCGGTTCTTCATCAGTATCCCTTTTGGACCTCGATAAAAAAAATCATGATCTGAAGAACACTTTGTGACAGGTTAAATTTTATCGTTTGCTTGCTGTCTCGAGATGACCTATTTTGATACACCAGTAGATTGTCCCTGGTCCGGGCTGCGGGATTAGGACAACTCTTGAAACCCGTCAAGGGTATATCAAAGGTAATATTAGCTGTGGTTCCTATTGTGGGGAATCCTTAGTACCTCCTGCTACCTGTGTACCTAGCATCAGCCGCCATACGACAACGATAGCTAGGCTAAGGCTTGGTTACATACGCGACTTGGTAAGTACAGCTGGGTAGAGTGTGTGTGTCATTACTGCTTTAATGACCCACACGGGTTTAGCACTGCATATTAATATAATAGTGAGGGATGTACTTAAAGCGGAACTGCAAGATGTGATTGTAGTGAAGACATTTGCTTAGTTCTCTCTGGTATACTGGGCAGTAATAATAATGTTAGGTAAAAGGACACAAGTGCAACTAATGAGACATTTTATTGTGGCAACGTTTCGCTCTCCAAAACTGCTGGAGAGCGAAACGTTGCCACAAAATGTTACAGTTGCATTTGTCCTTTACCAAACGTATTGTCGGTAATTCTACCAATGTTAATACAATCAATTTCTCTCTCTCTCTCTCTCTCTCTCTCTCTCTCTCTCTCTCTCTCTCTCTCTCTCTCTCTCTCTCTCTCTCTCTCTCTCTCTCTCGCTCTCTCTCTCGCTCTCTCGCTCTCTCTCTCGCTCTCTCTCTCGCTCTCTCGCTCTCTCTCGCTCTCTCTCGCTCTCTCTCGCTCTCTCTCGCTCTCTCTCGCTCTCTCTCTCGCTCTCTCTCTCGCTCTCTCTCTCGCTCTCTCTCTCGCTCTCTCGCTCTCTCTCGCTCTCTCTCGCTCTCTCTCGCTCTCTCTCGCTCTCTCTCGCTCTCTCTCGCTCTCTCTCGCTCTCGCTCGCTCTCGCTCGCTCTCGCTCTCTCTCGCTCTCTCTCGCTCTCTCTCGCTCTCTCTCGCTCTCTCTCGCTCTCTCTCGCTCTCTCTCGCTCTCTCTCGCTCTCTCTCGCTCTCTCTCGCTCTCTCTCGCTCTCTCTCGCTCTCTCTCGCTCTCTCTCGCTCTCTCTCGCTCTCTCTCGCTCTCTCTCGCTCTCTCTCGCTCTCTCTCGCTCTCTCTCGCTCTCGCTCGCTCTCGCTCGCTCTCGCTCGCTCTCGCTCGCTCTCGCTCGCTCTCGCTCGCTCTCGCTCGCTCTCTCTCTCTCTCTCTCTCTCTCTCTCTCTCTCTCTCTCTCTCTCACACACACACACACACACACACACACACACACACACACACACACACACACACACACACACACACACACACACACACACACACACACACAACCTAGTGGCTTTCTTGTAATTGCTCTGACTGTTTATTAAAGCAATAAACAACGTTTATGCTGCTTAAGTTTTCGGTATAATTCATACATGTAGCACTCCTGTCGCCTTCCATATATACAGATAAGGTCATCTTCGTCTCCATGTACAGTATCATTAAGGTCATCTTCGTCTCCATGTACAGTATCATTAAGGTCATCTTCGTCTCCATGTACAGTATCATTAAGGTCATCTTCGTCTCCATGTACAGTATCATTAAGGTCATCTTCGTCTCCATGTACAGTATCATTAAGGTCATCTTCGTCTCCATGTACAGTATCATTAAGGTCATCTTCGTCTCCATGTACAGTATCATTAAGGTCATCTTCGTCTCCATGTACAGTATCATTAAGGTCATCTTCGTCTCCATGTACAGTATCATTAAGGTCATCTTCGTCTCCATGTACAGTATCATTAAGGTCATCTTCGTCTCCATGTACAGTATCATTAAGGTCATCTTCGTCTCCATGTACAGTATCATTAAGGTCATCTTCGTCTCCATGTACAGTATCATTAAGGTCATCTTCGTCTCCATGTACAGTATCATTAAGGTCATCTTCGTCTCCATGTACAGTATCATTAAGGTCATCTTCGTCTCCATGTACAGTATCATTAAGGTCATCTTCGTCTCCATGTACAGTATCATTAAGGTCATCTTCGTCTCCATGTACAGTATCATTAAGGTCATCTTCGTCTCCATGTACAGTATCATTAAGGTCATCTTCGTCTCCATGTACAGTATCATTAAGGTCATCTTCGTCTCCATGTACAGTATCATTAAGGTCATCTTCGTCTCCATGTACAGTATCATTAAGGTCATCTTCGTCTCCATGTACAGTATCATTAAGGTCATCTTCGTCTCCATGTACAGTATCATTAAGGTCATCTTCGTCTCCATGTACAGTATCATTAAGGTCATCTTCGTCTCCGTGTACAGTATCATTAAGGTCATCTTCGTCTCCATATATAGTATCATTAAGGTCATCTTCGTCTCCATATATAGTATCATTAAGGTCATCTTCGTCTCCATGTACAGTATCATTAAGGTCATCTTCGTCTCCATGTACAGTATCATTAAGGTCATCTTCGTCTCCATGTACAGTATCATTAAGGTCATCGTCGTCTCCATGTACAGTATCATTAAGGTCATCTTCGTCTCCATGTACAGTATCATTAAGGTCATCTTCGTCTCCATATATAGTATTATTAAGGTCATCTTCGTCTCCATGTATCCTACCATTAAGGTCATGTTCATGTATACCTTCATTAACACATAGATTCTTCTGACGTGGAAGAGAAGCAGAATACTGACCTAATATACAATAGTTAAGGAAAGGCTTGGTTAAGCGTGGCCGCGGTGCGACGGCTCTCACCATGCGTGCAGAATGGATAATTGGAAAAGTGGGCAGATGGATGTTCGACTTTCTAACAAACCGGATCCGAAAGAATGCTAATTAGAGACGTCATATCAGAGGCCTCCACCGTGAAAATCTGCGAACTGCAGGGCTTTCAACGGGGGTACATTGATGCTGATGAGTAAGACACATGTACCACACCTAGGTAGCTTTATTGTCGACGATAAAGTACCTTGATGCTGATGAGTAAGACACATGTGCAACACCTAGGTAGTTTTATTGTCGACAATAAAAATATCTTGAGGCTGATGAATAAAACACATGTGCAATACATAGCTTAATTTCCGACAATAACAACCTAAGTGATGCACATGTGTTATCCATCTACGTGTGGCATTATATAAGAGCATAAGAAAGAAGGAACACTGCAAGAGGCCTACTGGCCCATGCTAGTCAGGTCCAACTCATACCATCCAGATGGTAGCTCCCCGGAAGAGGGGGGTGGCTCTTGTTCCTAATAACTGAAGATACCTTCTTTGTATTGAACCTCTGTTTAGGTGCCATTCCCCAGGCGCTGTATAGTTCTTACGAGTATAACTCTTCCCTGTTACTCGTGGGGCTCCACAGAAGAACATGAGTGGCCGCTATAAGCAACAACCTGGTTGAACAGGCAATCAACAAGGAAGCCTGGTAAAGGGCCTGGTTATGTGGGTACTAAAACACTCGAAACCGTCACAGGTACGTCCAACTATAATGCGGAAAAGAAATGCAAGTGATCCAGGAGGGAGACCGACCTGCCCTGCCCTGCCCTGCCCTGCCCTGCCCTGCCCTGCCCTGCCCTGCCCTACCCTGCCCTGCCCTGCCCTGCCCTGCCCTGCCCTGCCCTGTCTTGTCCTGTCATGTCCTTTCCATACCTTATTTGACTAGCTGTATGGACTGGTTCCAAATTTGCATGCTAAAATGAATTCTTAGAGCAGGACTCACGATAGGCGGTGCAAAATCTTTCTTGTGTAATAAGTAGTCAGAGTATCAAATCAGTGAGCATGATGGGTAAGAGAATTTTGAGCCTCTAGGCTTCAACTATAAGAGGATTATTAGTGTTTTTAATCTCTAGGCTTCAACTGTAAGAGGATTATTAGTATTTTTAACCTCTAGGCTTCAATTGTAAGAGGATTATTAGCATTTTTAACCTCTAGGCTTCAATTGTAAGAGGATTATTAGTATTTTTAACCTCTAGGCTTCAATTGTAAGAGGATTATTAGTATTTTTAACCTCTAGGCTTCAACTATAAGAGGATTGTTATTTTTAACCTCTAGGCTTCAATTGTAAGAGGATTATTAGTATTTTTAGCCTCTAGGCTTCAACTGTAAGAGGATTATTAGTATTTTTAACCTTTAGGTTAAAACTAGACCCATAATTTTCAAGAGGGAATTTGTAACTTGAATAACGAGTGTGAATACAGAAAATTGGAATACGTAAGATGCTCTACAGGAAAAAAAAAAAAGTTTATAAATGACAACGTTTTGATTGGGCTTTCAAACATTTTTCAAGTCACTGAATTGAAAACCTGGCAAACAGTCCTTTTCCAACACTACATTAAAGTGCCTTATTTGTTCTAAGATAAAATTTTATAACTTCCCGCACACTGAAGCTTATTAACCAAGCTGTCTTCTTCAATAAGCTGAGAGTTACAAGCATCAACACCTTGTGTTGATGGAGATAAATGGTATAAAATGCTAACACAATGGAAAAATAGACACAAATGAAGCACAACGCGATCCTTTGACTGGTTTCGCCTCCACTGTGTGGGCGAAACGTAGTCAATAAAGGATTTCATTATACTGCATTTGTGTCTTATTTTTCCCACCTTGTATTGCCACTT
>NC_091369.1:11708568-11721068 GCF_038502225.1 Cherax quadricarinatus
CTGTGCACAATGATGTTAATGGTGATGTGTAATAAGTGTTATTTGTTGCTTATTAGGCAACAAATAACACTTGTCTTGGGTTGAATGAGCATCATATTGCTCATTACTGTTTACGGCTGTATGTGACAGGAAGGAAGGAAGGAAGGGGAAATGGAAATGGAGAAATAAGAGGTGATTGTGGTGAAAGAGGACGGAGAAGGTAGAAGTGGTGAAAGGCGAGAAGTAGGAGGGAAAGAAAGAAGAGAGGAGTGTAACAGGAGGAGGTGGGAGAGGAGCGTGAGGAAAAGGAATGGAAGAAAGCGATGAATAGAGAGAAAAAGAAAGCAGAAGAGAAGTAAAAGATACTTAAGACTGAAGATGGTGAATAGTAGTAGTTGCAAAATGGAAATAAGTACGAGCAAAGAGAGAAAAAAGGCGAAGGAAGAAAGGGAAGACGGGGCAGAGGAGGATTTAAGAAGAATGGAGAGAACATCTGAATCCTTTCTTGCAGTATGCGACTCACACCAGTCGACTATGACCCATGTACCTGCTTACTGCTAAGTGAACAGGAGCAGCAGGTGTAAGGAAACATGCCAACTCTTACCGGGAATCGAGCCCTGGCCCCTCAGTGTGTTAACCGACACCGCTGCCAATTGAGCCACAGGCCCAGGAGTCAAGACTCACGGAACCCCAAATTCTCTGAGTACAGTTCGGTGAGTGCACACAATCCCGAGGACACACACAACAGAGTAAACAGAGTGCCACAGATTCCGAAAATCGTGCGAAAGACTTTACTTTAACACTAGAGGAAATGAGAGAGCGAGCATGGGAACACAGGCCAGGGATTATTGTCCACCCGGCCATTCATCATCGTTATCTCTGGTTCTCTTGTTTATTCTCCTATCGCCTTGTTCTGCCTACCGCAGGAGGGCGAATAGAGGGAATAAGTAGGGAGGGACGGGAAGATATATAACAGATATATCACCAAAAGTATATGAACATGTTTGTCCTTGAAGTGCAGCACATGCCTGCACAGCCTGGTCACAGACCGGGCCGCGGGGGCGTTGACCCCCGAAACTCTCTCCAGGTAAACAGTAAGCAAATGATTAATAGCACCAGCAAAATCTTCAGAGCTAAAGGTAGGGAACCTTCAACTTATCTTATTACACAGATCAATTTTACAACAGGTTATGAACTGTTATCGTACCTCTGGTTTATTCAAATCCAGCCATATCTGAAATATACTACCACCCTCCAGGATGCCATCCACAACAGTCGACTAACACTCAGGTACCTACTTACTGCTAGGTGAACAGGGACAGTAGGTGTAAGGAAACATGTCCAGCGTTTCTGGAGCTCTGGCAGATGAGGTTCAGGCAGCCTTCCACTTGAGCTGAACTGCTGTGGGCAGCACTGTTGCTGGAGTACACGCACTTGAGAGTGAGGTTTATAGCCCATCCTTCACGTTGGACATCGGCTTAGTCTTCCAGTGTTCTGGTGGCTCAGTGGGTCATCACCATAGAGAAGATGATGTTACACAAGTCACATTGTCTGTTTGAATCCAATTATCAAGACGAACATTGCTCCGCAGCAACTCTTCTCACGAATACAGCTGAAACGATGCAAAACACCGAAAGGGTGTTTTTGTTAAGAGCCATCAGGATAGCGTGTAACAGCAGAGTTACAGTAACTCTATGACCAAGGTAATGTCACTGCTGGTAACACTATAACGCAAGTGGATTATTGAAGCTGATATGGTATTACAAACCAAACCAAACAGTAACACGTAGATTGTAATAATGTCTGTAAAATTACCGACAGTATTGGAGTCATGTGCCCGTTTACCTAACAGGATCACACAGGACAGTGTCTACCCTCACTCACCCTCGTCATGAAATATAGAACGAAACCAGAAGAAAAGGACTGAGGGTTAACGGGTAAATATCAAAGGTATGAAAGCTGTTACATAGATGGCCCTCAAGGGAGGTTCCTAGATGCTGGTGAGAGGCTCTTGATCTAGGGAATTGTATCTGTTCCAGTTCCCTGAATTAAGCCTGAATTCCTTCCGCCCCCTCCTCCACAGGCGCTGTATACTCTCTACGGGCTTAGCGCTCCCTCGTAATAGTAATGTTACACAGATGGCGCTGAAATGCACTCGTCTCGCGATTAATGATGTGGGGGATATAAATTATGTGCAGAAATAAAAGGAAAATACATAACTAATGTAAGGGCTGTTGTTTTCCCTTACATTGTGTTTTGTGTGTAATCAATACCAACACAGACTCTGTATAAATCATATTTAATCTCTGCAAGAACGACAAATTCCAAAGTTGGTCAAATATATCACCAGAGCAGTATTGGCTGACAGTGGTCGTGGTTACTTGCTGATAGATGGGAGAGAGAAAGGAGATTAACTTAAGCAAAATCTGTTTCTGGCAATTATTCTTCCCTCCCAACCCTTTGTACCATCCCAGTACCCCACCGTCTTCCATCTTCAACACCTTTCCTTCACTATTCTCTTTTCCAACCCCCTTCCACCCCATTCTCCCTCGCCCCATTCTCCCTCTCCATACCTTTTATCCACCTGCCACTCTTTCCCTCTCCACCCCTTCCCTAACACGTCAAGACTTAACTTCTTCACATAAGAGCACCTGGGACCACAAGATCCTTTTCCCTTTCTCTACGCTCCAAAAGTTTGATTTCTCTCTCGAAATATTTCTCAGAAGGGAGACTGTGGCGATCCTTATCAACTTCTCGTTTCCTGCAGGCTAATACTTGCCAGGAAAGACATCTGTTGAGGATATAGCTCGTCTCCCCTGACTAGTTCCTATGGTTGAAGCCTCTGTGTCTAAGATTGCTTATTTTTTAAGCACGGAAACGCTTCCTACTTGAATATTTATCGAATCTCTTGGGTTTTTCGTTGCTAGTGAGATCAGAGTTTGAGTTAGGCTAGAATCTATTACCTTTCTCGCGGGGATATAATATGATCATCTGAATTGATATTTTAGGAGCACAATAAAACGAATGCCTCAGAAACTAGTAAAATGATAGGGTGGATAATAAGAATTTTCAAAAAGGAGAATAAAGGCCAAATGGTGACACTCTTTAAATTGTGCTCTGTGGCTTAGAGAACTGTTCAATGTTGATGGCTCTGTTCAAGGCAGGAGAGATGCCAAAATCGTGAAAGATATAGACATATAGACAGCTTTTACTGCCAACATATAACCAACAAAACATTTAGACTACTGAGAACGCTCCAGAGAACCGGGAATGTACTCTCTGGGGGCGAAGGGGGGGGGGAGAGAGAGAGAGATACCTGATAATATATACATGGCTCTCAACCTAACCCCAAACCTACACGCTTCCACAACAACGTACCGGAGGGCGAGAGATGAGAGCAAGTGTCAAATAGACGCAGATAGGGACAGATGGAAGTTAGACACAAGTGAGTTATAGTTATACAGGGAAGTATTTTTGCAGTCTCAAGAGTGATTGTAATGTCGGGGTCGGTTTTTGGAGTGAATAGTGAGGTAGCAATAACACTAATGGGTGGAGCGTTATGCTTGAGTAAGACGAAGCCGAGCCGCCTTGTACGTCAACCCTCGATTCTGGTCTGAATATAACTGGCCGGCATATGCTTAGCCGGACATGGTTCAAGTGGGAATTACGTGACGCTAGAGTAACGGACAGAGAGGTTCCCATAGGGGGTACATATTGCTGACAGTAAAAGTAGAAAGACTTGGGTGAGGAAGTGGTGGCGGCTACTCATTGCACATCTTCGAGAGTAGATAAGACCCAAGAAGGAAGAAACCAGTGATGCCGATCTAAGTAGTTTAGGAGACGAGGGCCAAGAGCAGAGTCTCGACTCTGCAAGCACAAGTTGGTGAGTGCAAACACACAATGAGAGGGGAGTGCCTGTGAGTGAGGGAGGTACTAGAGAATACTGCGTGCCTTCACTCGAGGCATCACTCGAGCTGGATATATTGGCTGCAATGCTTTACTTTCGCCAAAGCTTCTTTCTTCTTGGTCTTCAGAAGACGTCTGACGCCCTCTAAGAGAAGTCCTTTTTTTGCGGGGGGGGGGGGGGGTGTATTTTCGCTTTCTTGGTTACGGTCCGTCAGTGGATGTTACACGGAGGCTGCAGGAGATGCCGAGAAATCCTGCTTGCCTAGCTCTCCTGCCAGGGATAAGAAGTCATCTCGATGAATCCTGCTTGCTTGACTTTCCTGCCAGAGGTAAGACAACCTCCTCGAGGGGAATGTTGCTTGCCTGGCTCTCCAGTCACGGGTAAGACAACCTCCTCCAGGGGAATCTTGCTTGCTTGGCTCTCTTCCCAAGGGCAAGAAATCCTCTAGGGGAATCTTGCTTGCTTGGCTCTCTTCCCAAGGGCAAGACATTCTCTAGGGGAATCTTGATTGCTTGGCTCTCTTCCCAAGGGCAAGAAATCCTCTAGGGGAATCTTGCTTGCTTGGCTCTCTTCCCAAGGGCAAGACATTCTCTAGGGGAATCTTGATTGCTTGGCTCTCTTCCCAAGGGCAAGAAATCCTTTAGGGGAATCTTGATTGCTTGGCTCTCTTCCCAAGGGCAAGAAATTCTCTAGGGGAATCTTGCTTGCCTGACTCTCCTGCCAGGGGTAAGACAACCTCCTCCATAGGAATCTTACTTGCTTGGCTCGCCTCCCAGTGGATGCTTCTCTAGGGAATTTTGTATCATAGCGCTTTCAAGTGTGATTTTTTTTTTTTGGTGTTGGCCAGAAAACTTTCTTGTGATCATGCATGTCCTGAGACCTATTGGTTACCTGACGAGGGTTCTGAGAGTCATCAATTCTGTGGCCCAGTTCGGTAAGTCCTCGCTGATGAAAGCCTGATCAGTCAGTTTGTTAGTGTTCGCTGCACTTAGTCCAACTCCAACGTAAGCACCACTGATCTGTTAATAGGGAATTGCTTCACTTATTATTACTGCTGCTACTTAATACTACTACTGCTGCTACTAACTACAATTACTACTACTAACTACTACTAACACTGTTACTACTACTACTACTACTAACCACTACTATTGGTACTACTAGTCCTACTACTACCATTTACTATTACTACTACTAATTACTATTACTACTACTAATTACTGTTACTACCATTTACTATTACTACTATCTGCTGCTGCTGCTGCTGCTGCTGCTGCTGCCCAGCCGCCGCCGCCGCCGCCGCCGCCGCCGCCGCCGCCGCCGCCCTTAAGGGAGGTTCTTTCATGCCAGCGAGAGGCTCTTAATCCATAGAAATGGATCTACCCTGCCTTCCTTTTTCCCAGGCGCTATAGCACCCATACGGGTTTATCACTTCCCCCCCACGAATGTAATAGTTATATAGTATCAAGCAGTAAATCCGTATAGGTCATTTTATCTCAAGGAGCTGGAGAGTCCACTGTTAGTTGCTAGACAGCCAGGATTCGCACCTTATTCACCGAGCTTTAAAGATTTACTTAAATATCGTGAATGCTTTGTTTCCTCGTGATGGAAGACAGGGGAGACTGGAGCTTGGCTTCATGGCGAGTCAGATGGACTCGAGACAGTGGAATGAGGAGTGGAGAACTTAGACGGTGTGTCCTCGCGTTGTTATTAAGGGGACCTTCCAAGCTGTTTGCTAAGAAGAGTTTCACTTCTTGTAACTATAAATAATGCTCGTTTTGGTGTGATTATTTTCTTAGTATTATAGATCATTGCACAAATAACCCGCACACAGGAGAGAGGAGCTTACGACGACGTTTCAGTACGACTTGGACCATTTACGTCGTGGTAAGCTGCTGCTGCTGCTCTCCTGTGTGCGGGTTGTGTATTGTTCCAGTCACAGTATTGTTCCTTTTTGTTCTTTATTGATCATTATTATAACTCCCTTTAGTACAACATTACCCCTCCCCGTACCTTGTCCAAGTGGAAAAGTAATCAATAGTTTATTGATTATTTTTGGATACTTTCATTATTAAAATCCAGTATGTAAGAGAATACAAATATATCGCAGCATTCCGCTCACCGGCATAACAGAACATCTTCCCAGGAGTTTATTATGATTTAAAAAATGTCCGCTAGAGATGGTGCAATACTTCTCATGTTGCCAGACATAAACCGCCTGTTTTTTTTTTTATTGTTTGATAATTATACTGACATTGGTTAATATAGTTATCTTCCCAAACTTAAGCAAGAATAATAATGATTAGAATTTCCAAAATATTTTGAAAAATGCTATGGTCTCTAAACCAGGACCTAGAGTGTTAGCGGTGGTGGTCAGAACAGAGACCTTTAATTGAGACAATGGCATGTCGATAATTATTAAAAAAATGCATGGGTGTGTCTTTTTTATACAACGTTTCGCCCATCACTGGAGGAGTTTTTCAAGCACTTGAAAAAAAGTCCAGTTTAGGGTGAAACTTTGTACAAATCAAGGACTAACCTGCATTTCCTTTTCACCAGATGTTTTTTCCGAAGCATCATAACAAGCTTTGCTGTTCTTTCAGTGGGAAATGTTACTGATCTTCCTCATACGTATAAAAACTATTTTTTCCCGCTATAAAAGAATCCTCAGGTGGGAACGTTTGATAGTTTTTCCATGGCGTCCCCAGTAGTTGACAGCCAGCAGAGGATTCTCCATTTTTTTACGAATGCTAATTGTGGACTTTAATGTCTTAAGGATATTACCGCCAGCAATCGCAGTAGCTGTGCTCAGAGTGCTTTAAAACCCCTAAAGAATATTGTTTCAGCCATCCCAGTAACTGAGTACATAGTATCCTAAAGCCTTTAAGAATATTACCTCTGATCATCCTAGTAGCTGAGGATAATTTTTTCTAAAACTCTAAAGGACATTACCTCCACGTAACCCAGTAGCTGAAAAAAAAGGTGAAAAAGAACCGAGGATGGAGGTTGTGGGAGTCCTGCTTGCTCTCCTGTCAAATTCCAATATCCTTCAGGTGGAAATCTTTGAGGATCCTTTTCAGCAGCTTACACCAAGAGGCAGGCGATGCTCCCTCCCTCGGCGCCCTCTGCAGGATATTGGGTCCTCCTTCAAGTTATTGGCAAGGCTATTAGGACCCCCTCCACCCTCGCCCGCCACCCCTCCCACCTCACTCCACTCTTTGTGTCCACTTTTTTCCTGGTCCAAGAAATGTTTTGTCCGGCTTTGGTTTCTGGAATTGTATTTTTTTCTTTTCTTTTTTTCATCGTTAAATATATTTTTATCTTATTTTTTACTGCTAGACCAGTTTGCTTTCCTACCCTCCCTTTTTTATCTCTCTCTCTCTCTCCCTCTCTCTCTCTCTCTCCCTCTCTCTCTCTCCCTCTCTCTCTCTCCCTCTCTCTCTCTCTCTCCCTCTCTCTCTCTCCCTCTCTCTCTCTCCCTCTCCATTCATTCATTAATATATTTTTCCTGAATTTACATATTAGTTATCGCACAACGTCACCAATTTCTCGCTACTTTACACACTCATCATTCACCACTCTTTCATAATTCCCTCTCTTCCCCTCCCCTCCTATCCATCACCCCTTCCCTTTGAATTCCCCCCGTCTCCCAGTCACCACTGCTGATCCAATCCCCCTCAGTCACCACCCCAGTCCCCTTCTAGTCACCACACACCGTCCAGTCCTCCCCCCACCAGTCACGACCCCCGTCCCCCATCTCCCAGTGGTCCCCGGTTCATTTTCCATTTGCTCTCCTTCCGCTATTTTTTAAATTTCCTCGTTTACTTCTTTTTATTTTCCTCTCTATCTTTGCAAGGGTCTCGTGGCTCTTCCTGTAGCCTCCCACTAACCTCCCTCACATAACTGTACCACACTTCTCCTAATTCCTCCTCCACTTCCTTTCCTCGTAAAGAAGATTTTGCGAGCCACCAGTGTGTGTGTGTGTGTGTGTGTGTGTGTGTGTGTGTGTGTGTGTGTGTGTGTGTGTGTGTGTGTGTGTCTCTCTCTCTCTGTGTCTGTCTCGCTCTTTCTCTGTATGCATGGGGTTGAGTCTTCCTGTTGTCTCCTCTGTTACTCATGAAGGGTCACACTAAACTCGTCCTAATGGACCCCACCATACCTTCTCTTAAACCTGTGTGTGTAATGTAGATAAATGGTTCAGAGAACCGACTAGTTGATAAATTAAACACACGGGCAACACTTGGCTTCATCGGTTTAATACAAAGAAGATTAGTGAAGATCAGTCCCTCCAGGCTAAGGACTGATTACCTCTTTCTTCCTCTGATATTTGCGATTTGTATGAGACTGATGAAGCCACTGTGTGGAGCAACGTGTCCACAGTGAAGATACCCAAGTGTTGCCTGTGTGTCTAATTTATCAACTATGTATATAATCTTCATTTGCACTTCCTCATCCACATTATTCCATTACTTAACTATCCTTATATTAAAGAAATACTTGCAGGCACCGTTCTCTCATTCGCGTTAATATTTAGTTTCTATGTCTTTCCCCGTGTCCTCGAGTCCTTTGTTTTCAAACAGTTTGTGTAAGCACTGTCGAGTCCTCTTAGAATCTTTTACGTCGTGAACAAGTCCTCCCATAGTTTTTTTTTTTTTCGAAGGGTTATATTCTTGTAATAATGTTGATAGAAATGCTGACAATATGCTAGGTAGAAGGACATATGCGCAGTTAATATGACATTTTATTGTAACATTTTTCTCTCCAGGAAGTTTGTCAAGCCGGCTTAACAAAGGTGGTTGTTTCAAGAAGGTGGCTTTTTGAGCCTTCAAGAAGTTGTTCTTTGGAAATCTTGTTCTTGAAGCTGCAGGTCTTCGAGAAGTTGTTCTTTGGGAACCTATTGTTGAAGCACTTGGTCTTTCATTTTTTCTTGAAATAGTTGGTCTTTGAAAACCTGTTTTTAATGCTGCTGGTCTTTTAGAAACTGATAGTCTTAAAGATGCAGATTGTGTTGCAAGAGGAGGAAGTTGAGTGATCCTGGTGTGTGTGTGTGTGGTGTGTCGGAGAGACAGACAGAAGAAGACGGATTGCCTCACCCATCAGCTATACTCTTACCTAAGTACCTATTTTTTTTTTTCTCTCTGAAACTCCTACCTCTGTTTGCCAGTTGTTATGCTTACCGCATGTTGTGGTAGAGTGTCTTTCTGTTTGATGTTGTTGCGAGGCAACGCTCATTCTTCCACAAATCGAGACATTCATTAGCACGCACTCATGCACTCTCGTATTTTCTCGCACGCACGTGCACGGCCGATAAGAGTTAAGGTTGTATCAGGAACTATGACACGACCCATGGAAACATAACTAGGCTAGTCCATACTAGATATTAAAGGAGAGTGTAAGAACATAAAGATTGAGGAACACTGCAGCAGGTCTACTCAAGCAGATCCTTCTCAAATCCATCATCTTTTAGACTGAAGAATAAAAGACGCTGCCATAAGTGCAGAGCACACTGAAAGATGGCTGACAGAAAATTAAACCGGAGAAAATGAGAGAAATAGGGCAGAGTAGATGAAGTACCAAAAAAAAAAAAAATCCTAGAACGGCAAACTAAGGCAAAGACCGAACCAAAATTATTCTACAGCTATATAATTGATAAAATCTACAGCAGAAGATTAAGCCAAGATGCTGAAAAAAGATTGTGGATTATGATAAAGAAAAAAGTGGCTTGTGGAAACCTCAGTAGTCTTCAAGAGGTCTTGACTAGAAAGCAAGATCCAATGCCTGAGCTGAAAAGGAATTTTCAAACCGAGGCAAGCTGATATACATTGTAGTAAAAAGGGAATAGGTACTGGAGCAGTTGTGAGAGAGGGACACGAAAGCTATGAGGGAGCCCGGTAGCTTATCACAGTTGCACTTGCACGGCAGGAGCAGCTATAACCAGCACCAAGTCAATAGAGATAATACACATTAAGTCATTATAGAATCTTGTTGGCCGCATTATATTGGAAGATTGGAGCTGGGTCTGTTGGAGTAACAGCTGGAGCTGATTGTTGGCTGGTCTAGTGGAGTAACAGGAGGAGCATGACCTGATTGCTGGCTAGTCTAGTGGAGTAACAGGAGGAGCTTGACCTGATTGTTGGCTAGTCTAGTGGAGTAACAGCTGGAGCTGGAGCTGATTGTTGGCTGGTCTAGTGGAGTAACAGGAGAAGCATGACCTGATTGTTGGCTAGTCTAGTGGAGTAACAGGAGCAGCTTGACCTGATTGTTGGCTAGTCTAGTGGAGTAACAGCTGGAGCTGATTGTTGGCTGGTCTAGTGGAGTAACAGGAGGAGCATGACCTGATTGTTGGCTAGTCTAGTGGAGTAACAGGAGGAGCTTGACCTGATTGTTGGCTAGTCTAGTGGAGTAACAGGAGGAGCATGACCTGATGGCTGGCTAGTCTAGTGGAGTAACAGGAGGAGCTTGACCTGATTGTTGGCTAGTCTAGTGGAGTAACAGCTGGAGCTGGAGCTGATTGTTGGCTGGTCTAGTGGAGTAACAGGAGGAGCATGACCTGATTGTTGGCTAGTCTAGTGGAGTAACAGGAGGAGCTTGACCTGATTGTTGGCTAGTCTAGTGGAGTAACAGGAGGAGCTTGACCTGATTGTTGGCTAGTCTAGTGGAGTAACAGCTGGAGCTGGAGCTGATTGTTGGCTGGTCTAGTGGTGTAACAGGTTGGAGCATGACCTGATTGTTGGCTAGTCTAGTGGAGTAACAGCTGGAGCTGGAGCTGATTGTTGGCTGGTCTAGTGGAGTAACAGGAGGAGCTTGACCTGATTGTTGGCTAGTCTAGTGGAGTAACAGGAGGAGCTTGACCTGATTGTTGGCTAGTCTAGTGGAGTAACAGCTGGAGCTGGAGCTGATTGTTGGCTGGTCTAGTGGAGTAACAGGAGGAGCATGACCTGATTGTTGGCTAGTCTAGTGGAATAACAGCTCGAGTTTGAGCTTCTTCGCTGGTGTAAAGGATCTAGAGCCGAGTCTAGTGGAGTAACAGCAAGAGCTTCAGTTGACTGTTGGCTGGGCAAGGATCTTCGTGTTTTTTTCGATGTCTGGTTATTTCTTGAATAGCCTTTCTATTTTTGCAAATGTATTCCTTGGTTCTCCTTTGGGAGGACTGTCAGTGTGTGTACTAATCTTCAAGATAGGTGAAGACAGAGGACCCAAACTACAGGTCGGTAGGCCTAACATGTACATTGTAAAAGGCGGGACACTTGATAAGAGACTTCGTTAGTAAACAACAGCGCGGGTTTAGAGATGGCAACCCTTCTCGGGGAGGCGCCTTGATGTAGATGGGCTCTTTGATTCAGGGAATTGGAACTATCCTCCTCTTTCTCGGATTAAGGGCTTATCGTTTCCCCATGAATATGATAATGGGAAACTGTGACCAGCCAAGACACTGTGGTATTATTATTATTTTTTCAACGCACCGGCCGTATCCCACTGAAACAGGGTGACCTGAAAAGAAAAACGAAGTTTCTTTTTTAAATTTAGTAATATATACAGGAGAAGGGGTTACTATCCTCTTGCTCCTGGCATATTAGTCGCCTCTTAAGACACGCATGGCTTACGGAGGAAGAATTCTGTTCCACTTTCCCTTGGAGATAAGAGGAAATAAACAAGAACTAGTAAGAAAATAGAAGAAAACCCAGAGGGTTTAAGTATATGCTCATACAATATAAAGTAGGGATTTCCATAGTCTGATGGTGGTTGAAAAGTGGAATGACTTGGATGAGGTAGTGCTTTACCTTACGCTGATTCCGAGGGTCGTTGCCCCCTCGGCCACGGGGGCGGTTGCTGGCCTGATCGACCAAGCTATTGGTGCTGGCCGCACGCAGTCCAGCTTACGCACCACAGCCCTGCTGATCAGGAACTATCTTGAGGAACTTACCACGTTCATTTTTTTTTAGATTTTGCCTCCGAAGCGCGGCTAGTTTATTGTGCACCTCGTGTCTCCTGTGGACGGTACGCAAGGGCAGGCAAATGGATACACAAAAGGCCTAGGAACTAGGCCTCAAAAGAGTTAAAAGAAGTACATCTGGATTTACATCTACAGTTGTCTAATGTGTTACTTTTAAATTTAGGAAATTTGTTTAATGTATCTGGTATCTTTTTTCATTAATTTGATATCTTAACATTCTTAAGAGGCAACGTCAGTTCCTCTGTCTTTAAATAATATGTTAATTTTCCCCTATAATATACCTTGTCCATAATTACTATCATATTTGCTTTGCTTTCGTAAGGTGAAGTCCAGGATCTTTCCTTAATTCTTGGTATAACTTAACAAATCTTTGAGGACAACTGTGTTGTAGAGATCTGAGCAAAGTTCAGACCTCTACAACACAATTGTCCTCAAAGATTTGTTAAGTTATACCATGAAATAAGGAAAAATCTTAGACTTCACCTTACGAAAACAGACAAAGTAAATGTGATAGTAATTATGGACAAGATAGATTATAGTGGAAAAATAAACATGATATTAGGAAACAGGGAAATTCACGCGCCTCTTATTAAGGAGATCCCTCTGCAGTATTATGTACTTATCGCGCCCCTACTTTTAATGGAGGTATTTTGCACTATC
>NC_091369.1:11726068-11733568 GCF_038502225.1 Cherax quadricarinatus
GGGACACAGCAACAAGAGGACACAGTTGGAAGTTGAAGACACAGATGAATCAGAAGGATGTTAGGAAGTATTTCTTCAGCCACAGAGTAGTCAGTAAGTAGAATAGTTTGGGAAGCGATGTGGTGGAGGCAGGGTCCATACATAGCTTTAAGCAGAGGTATGATAAAGCTCACGTTTCAGGGAGAGTGATCCAGTAGCTACCAGTGAAGAGGCGGGGCCAGGAGCTAGGACTCGACCCCTGCAACCTCAACTAGGTGAGTACACACACAACACACACACTCTCTATATATATATATATATATATATATATATATATATATATATATATATATATATATATATATATAATGAACAACTAAAGTTAGAAGCAACAATACAAAGAGCAGAAGCAGCAACAATAGCAGCCACTGCAAGAACAGCGGTACAAACAACTACACTATCAGAAACAGCATCAGCAACATCAGCATCAACAGCAGCTGCGACGCCAGCAGCATCAAAATGAACCACATCAGTATTGCACGCGCTAAAAGTGACGCTATACAGAGAGAGAGAATGTGTAGGGGAAGGGGTGAAGGAGGAGAGAAAAGATAAAAGGGAGATGAGACAATGGCGGATGTGGAGGAGGGAGAAGAGGATTTGTGGTTGACAGGTAACCCTGCAGACAGGAGGTAAACAGACGGACAAGCGGGCAAACAGTGCCGTTTAGAATGGTGAAACGGAGATGCCGTCGACAGGTCCTCTCCGTTGTCTGCGGCTGCCTAGTTGCCAGTTCTTTTTGTTCCATGTTAATCTCACCGCTTTTGGCCGAGGAGCAAAGCTGTGTATGGTATACTGTTTTTGCTGGACATAAATGCTGGATGTAATAGGTCGTCTGCATTATACTTGCCTTAATTATACCCCCTGAATATTTTTTTCCCTCGCTGCTTGTAATAAGGAAGAAAGATTGTTTTTTTCTAAGCGTGTATTAGAAATGTAGATAATATAGTGGTCAGTGTGACAACTCCATCCAGATGCTTGAAAATGAATAAAGTGAATGTTGAGTTGGAATATATGTAAACACACACTTTCTCTCTCAAGGAGCATAAGTGAGGAGAACCATTATGAGGTAGTGTAAATAAGGCACTTTTTTTTTATTTATGTACTACTGCTATTACAACATGTGTAGTAGTAAAATATATATTGAGAAGACTTAGTAATTGAATTAATAGAGAGATTGCCACAACGAATATAATTAAAGGACCCCAATGGAAATAAGTCACTCTGACTTTTTTGGGTTATCCCAGGTTCTCTACAAATATGCTGCTATGTATGAAAATTCTATGTAACTGTATTTGTGTATACCTGAATAAACTTACTTAATATCGTCATGTACTTTAGTCTTATTTATATTGTGGTATTTGATAATTTTTATCAGGAAAGGCGAACATTACATAAAATGTTCAGAGAATTCGAGAGTGGGGAAAAGCAAGTTATTAGATGATAGAGACAAGTAGTAAATGGAGAGCCAGTACAACGTTTCGCCTGTATAGCAGAGTTTTCTTCAAGCCTGACTTGGAATAAGACTTAGGAGGCGAAAGGTTTCCAGTTGCCTGCCTACGTTTGTATGTGTGTACTTACCTATTTTTGGTTGAAGGGGTCGATTCACAGCTTCTGGCCCTGCAGTGTGTGTGTGTGTGTGTGTGTGTGTGTGTGTGTGTGTGTGTGTGGTAAGTATCTACCAACTCCAAATTGTTATTTCCACACCATCTACCATTACAATTTGAGAAGAGAGGGTGTCAGGGGAGACAGATGACAAATTTACAAATTCTCAGGGACGTTAGAAAGTAATTTTTCAGTTTGTGTACTAAAACACACTAGAAGAAGAGCTGGAGGAGGCAAACACTATACACAGTTCTAAGTGTAGGTACGATAGAGGTCTGAAGGTCAGGAATCAGTGAAAAAAAAGACTAAATGAGAGACAGGGGTAAGAGCTGTGAATCGACCCATACAAGCACAATTAAGCGAGTACAGATAAATAGGTATGCGGTTGACTTGTTGCTCAACGGCAAGAGTGCTTTGTTGTCAAATAACAAGTCATGGGTTCGATCCCCAGACAACAGTAATAATGGTAGAATTACCAACAGGATATTAGGTTACCGGACACAAATGCAACTAATGCGACATTTTATTGTGGCAACGTTTCGCTCTCCAGGAGCTTTGTTAAGCCGTTACGTTGCCACAGTAAAAGTAACATTAGTTGTATCTGTGTCCCTTTACCTAACAAGACGAATTAGTATCGCCGTGCATCTGCGGCTCCTGTTTACCCAGCAGTAATTAGGTACTCGAGTGTTAAGTTCATTGTTGTCGGTCACATCCTGCGGAAGGATAATGACTAATAATAAGAATGCTTAAAACGGGGCACCAATGTGTGTTCCTGTTGCTATATGTTGAGTGGCGGGATCTCTTACATTATGCTCTTCCATCGCCTCTTACTGTTTTTCATCCTTCCCTCTTCTTCCTTCTTCCCCGTTTCTTCCTCCTGCTTTCTTCCCCTCATTTCTTTGCTCCCCATTGCTCATCCCTACCCTTTTTACTCTTCTATCAAATCCTGCTGCTGCTCCTCCTAACCCCTCTCTTTCTACTCTTCCCTCACTTCTTGCTCTCCTTCTGTTCCTACCTCTTCCTCTACTTCCTCACTTGCTTCTCTCCTGTTCCTACCTCGCTCCTGCTTTTCCCTTACCTCTTGCTGCCAGCTGCCAGCCGTCATGCACCAGCTGCCTGGCGTCTCTCTTATCTCTGTTATCGCCCGCGCCTTGACAGCATCTGCATGACAGACGAGGCTTTGATAGCGCATCCCAAACTTGTGTCCTGGGTGAGTGTAGCGGCTCTCTCCCTGCCTCCCTTCCCCCTCCCTGCCTCCCTTCCCTCTCCCTGCCTCCCTTCCCTCTCCCTGCCTCCCTTCCCTCTCCCTGCCTCCCTTCCCTCTCCCTGCCTCCCTTCCCTCTCCCTGCCTCCCTTCCCTCTCCCTGCCTCCCTCCTTTCCCTTCCACTATCTGCCTCTCTCCTTTCCCTCTACCTGCCTCCCTTCTCTCTCCCTACCTCCTTCCCTCCCTCACCCTCCTTCCCTACCTCCCCCTACCTCCCTCCTGTTTCATTACACCCCTGGTCTTCCTCTCCTGATCATCCCTTCTCTTCTCCCTTCTTCCCTCCCTCCTTTTTTTTCCTCCTCCCTCTCCCTCTTCTGCTTCATTTATCATTTTTCTCTTCTTCCTTTTCTGCCTCCTTCCCTTCCTCCCTCCCCTCCTTTTTTCTTCCCTCCCTCCCATACATCCCATCCTTACTCCCCTCCTTCCCTTCATTTATCCTTTTACTCCCCTCTTCTTCCTTTTCCTTCCCTCCTTACTCCCCTCCTTCCTTCCTTACTCCCCCCTTCCTTTTTCCCCTCCTCCCTTCCCTCCCATCCTTCCCTTCCTTACTCCCCTCCTTCCCTTCCTTCCTTCCCTTCCTCCTCCCCTCCCTTCCTTACTCCCCTCCTTCCCTTCCTTACTCCCCTCCTTCCCTTCCTTACTCCCCTCCTTCCCTTCCTTACTCCCCTCCTTCCCTTCCTTACTCCCCTCCTTCCCTTCCTCCTTCCCTTCCCCCTCCACGACACGGCCCGGCGAGAATTATGGGTTGGAATTTAGGACTTGTTCCTGTAATTCCAACATTCCCGAACTCTGGAATCTTAAGTAGCTGCGCATTCCCGGTGATTCCAAGAGTTCAGTTGTCTATAAGAGTCATGAGTAAAACTCTTTTAATTGTTAAACTCCTCGAGAGAGAGACTTTTATCTAGTGTTTTTGTTTGTGTTTGTTTCTGCTGGATTTCCGGGCACCAACAGCCTGATCGATCAGGACAGCAACCAGGAGGTCAAGTATGGGACTGGGCCACGGGGGGCGGTGATCCCCCCGTTAGCGAAACGGTATTTTGAGTCAAGTTTTTGAGTATAGAGAGAATATGCAGAAGTAGCTTTTAATGCAACCTTTGGCAGCCAACGGGACACCAGCAGCAGCAACAGTCTAGTTGCCTAGGCGAGCACTGGACAAGCCTGGTTGACCAGACGTATTGGAGAAGTCTAGTTGACCAGGCGAGCACTGGACAAGTCTGGTTGACCAGACGTACTGGAGAAGTCTAGTTGACCAGGCGAGCACCGGACAAGCCTAGTTGACCAGACGTACTGGGGAAGTTTAGTTGACCAGGCGAGCACTGGACAAGCCTGGTTGACCAGACTTACTGGAAAAGTCTAGTTGACCAGGCGAGCACTGGACAAGCCTGGTTGACCAGACGTACTGGAGAAGTCTAGTTGACCATTCTAGCACGTGCCTTCAGCGTTCTATGGAGAGGGAGCATGGACACAGGGGTCATCCCAAACTCACTAAAAACAACGGACATAGCCCCACGCTACAAAGGTAGCAGTAAAACAGTCACAAAGAGCTACAGACCGATAAAACTAACGTCCCATATCATAAAAATCTTTGAAAGAGTTCTAAGAAGCAAGATCGCCAGCCACCTAGATACCCAACACTTACACAACCCAGGGCAACGCGGGTTTAGAGCAGGTCACTCCTGCCTGTCCCAGCTACTGAACCACTATGACAAGGTCCTGGATGCTATAGAGGATAAACAAAACCCAGATGTAGTATACACAGACTTTGCAAAAGCTTTTGACAAGTGCGACCATGATGTAATAGCACACAAAATACGTGATAAAGGAATAACAGGGAAAAGTTGGTAGATGGATTTATAACTTCCTAGCATAGTGAACACAGAGTAATAGTAAACAGTAAAGTCTGAAGCAGCTACAGTGAAAAGCTCTGTTTCAGAAGGCACAGTACTCGCTCCCATCCTATTCTTCATCCTCATGTCTAACATAGGCAGAGATGTAAGCCATAGCTCTGTGTATTCCTTTGCACATGACACACAAATTGCCATGACAGTGTCCTCCATCGAAGACACTGCAAGACTCCAAGTGGACATCAACCAAATCTTCAAATGGACCACTCAAAACAATATGAAGTTCAAAGAAGAGAAATTTCACCTACTCAGATATGGAAAACTTGAGGAAATTTAAACTGTATCAGGGTATACAACAAATTCTAACCATACAATAGAGCGAAAAAGTAATGTGAAGTACCTGGGAATGATAATGGCAGAAAATCTCACCTTCAAAGATCACAACAATGTATCTACCGCATCTGCTAGAAAAGTGATAGGATAGATAATGAAAACCATCAAAACTAGGGACGCCAAGCCCATAATTGTCTTCAAATCGTTTGTTCTCTCTTTGCTGGAATACTCCTGTACACTAACTGCCCCCTTCAAGGCAGGCGAAATTGCTGACCTGGAGAGTGTACAAAGAACTTTCATGGCACACACAAGTACGATAAAGCACCTCAATTACTGGGAACGGTTGAAATCCCTTGATTTCTACTCCCTGGAACATAGGCGAGAAAGATGCATGATAATATACACTTGGCGCTGTTATGGAGACCAGATGTATTCTTTTGTTTTGGCGGCTGATATTTCATGAACTTGACGTTGCCCGTTGTCAAGGATTGTGTCTGGTCTCTTTGCCTCTGCTGTGTCCTGTCGCAAGTGTTTAATGGGTAGCGTGATGTAGTAGTTTTACAGTGACGTTACATGCTCGTTCTTAGCATTCAACTCTGGCTGTGTGGCCTCATCAGTAAACCTCCAGGTAAACTGCAGGAAGCTAGGTAGGAACACTAGGACATCCCTCATCCTTCACTGAATATGCTGGTGCTTAGGGGAGTGAAACTTCAGCTCTTATGTATATTCCGAGGTTTAGGACAGATCGATCACAATATTGTTGATCTGAATTAACTACCAGCACACTGTTGATGATCATCCCACAAATGTGATTCTAGTCCCCCACCCCTTTTTTTATCGCTGTCTGGTGTGGGAAATGGTATTAGTGCACATGCATATTGGCCAAACAAGACTCACACACAGTCATCTCATGGAGAGATGCCCTGTGAATGAGAGACTTGTCAGGTGTTGTTGATAGTTTAAAGCAGTTATTGTTGTGAATATTATATAAAAAAAATAACTCCATATACAATGTCATTTTCTGGGATTTCTTCTGAAACCAGTTGTGCATTAATCCTAAAGAGTAGCCAGGACAGGACAGGAGCAGGTGAGGTGTTTGTGGGGCAGTAGGAAGAGTGGCGACGGGGAGAAGTCGTGGCAGGGAGAAGTTGTCTTGTTTACCTGTCAGGCCCTAGTGTGCAGAGGCCTTTTTAAGTTTTGGGAGAGTACTCGTATGGTGTTTTTTGCCTGCTGGTAGACAGACCAGCAGAAAGGGGAAAGGGGGGGGAGTGTCATGGAGACTCCCTGCTTATAAATGTTTATATATTTTGTTTTACTCACTAGTAGCAGTGTGCTAGTGAGCTAATGTAAGTATACTGGGTGAAGGTGAACGGGAGTGTACTGATGTTGGTTGTAGTAGATTGTATATATTACCTTACTTTTAATATATATTTATATTTTTATATAGATGAGTTTTTGTGTCCTTCCTCATAATACATTGACCATTTAAATTTATGCTTCATAATTTGTATGAAGGTACATGCTGGCCCTATAGTGTTTTTATTTTAAATAATATACATACCATTAGACATACAAGGTTTTACCCCCTAGGAGCCAGGACTTTTAAGTTACGCAGTCAAGTCGTAACAACCGCTGATCAAAGAGGGAACAGAATTCATTCTTCAGCTCCATAACGCCCTCAATTTGCCGATTTTCTTCTCAGTAAGAATTACTTTCAGTGCACTTTTCGTGATTTTTTTTTAACTGAGATTAGCTTGAGCTGAAGCACATGAGATGAGGAAGTAACTACCACTCGTGCCTCTGCCTTATAGTGCTTTGTGACCTGCCACATATTTTGTTCATATGTTTTTGTACAGACCACTAGACAACGTTCTTTTTTACGTATACACATACATATGTATGGAGAGACTTGGGTACACATACACAGTTGCCACTCTCATATCCGTAGGTAGACATACAAAACTAGAAGATCTCTCTCCTAATGTATACAGACACTGCCAGCAGTTCCCACTGACTTCAGGTATACATACATGGATATCTGGCAGATTCCACTGATATTAGGTATGCATGCATAGAGCGCACATTCCACTGACTTAAGCCATGCATACATTTATATATGCATACGTACATAATGGATAGATCCATTTTTTCTTGGCAAGCACAGTCACATTTTTTTTAAATATATGATTGAACTTTTGCACTTAAACGAAAAGAAAAATATTACATGCAATATACTCAGTTTGAGTTTGAATAATTTCTTAACAAAAAAATCATAAAAATAAAAGTCTTTTGAAGCGACATGGCCGAGAAAATATCGCAAAGATCCGATTCCAATTGACATGGAAAGCGTTTCAGATCTGCGAGGGCGGAGGGAGGGACGGACGCACGGACGGACGGAGGGAGTTCCGGGGGGGGGG
>NC_091369.1:11738568-11748568 GCF_038502225.1 Cherax quadricarinatus
TCTAATGACTTTTCTCAACCGCCTCTAACTTGATCCCCCGGATTAATTATTCGGGAGGAGTGATTTTTTTTCTCCGTGTTCTTTTGTCCGTGTCCTCGTGTCCATGGGAGTTTTTTCTCCCATGGACAGATTATTCACACATATGGTAATATATATTCACACAGCTACACAACAACTGGAGAATCCAAGTCAAGTTTAGAGCAGGTCGCACTTATCTCTCAGTTGCTAGACCATTACATGGCCTTGGGTACACTGAAAGACTTTCGAAAAGTGCGACCATATTTCTACTGCGCACAAAAGTGGCCATATCGCTATTGAACTTAATAAAACCCAGGGAGTTTAGTAAACGGAGTTAAATCGGAGGCTGCCACACTGAAAAGCTCTGTTCCCTAAGGCACAGCACTAGCCCCACTTCTGTTTCTCATTCTTGTCATAGTCAGTCACCTTAACGCCCCTTGCTGATGACACCAGAATCTCGTAAGAGTGGCAGCTGTAGAAGACACAGCCAATCTTCAAGAGGACATATATCAAATCTTCCATTGGGTCTCAGACAACAGTATGTTGAATGAGGACAAATTTCAGTTGCTTCCAGTGCCATAACTCTTACACGGGATTGATTATAACCCAGCTAGATTATTAACCCAGCTAAATTGTTAACCCAGCTATATTGTTAACCCACCTAGATTATTAACCCAGCTAGATTATTAATCCAGCTAGATTATTAACCCAGCTAGATTATTTACCTAGCTTGATTATTTACCTAGCTTGATTATTAACCCAGCTATATTATTAACCCAGCTAGATTATTAACCCAGCTAGATTATTAACCCAGCTAGATTGTTAACCCAGCTTGATTATTAACCCAGCTAGATTAACCTAGCTTGATTATCTAGCTTGATTATTAACCCAGCTTGATTATTAACCCAGCTTGATTATTAACCTAGCTTGATTATTAACCTAGCTTATAACCTAGCTTGAGTGTTAACCTAGCTTGATTATAACCGAACTTGATTATATCCTAGCTAGCTTGATTATAACTAGATATAATTATGATCATAATTTTAACCCAACTTAGTTATAATCGAACCTGGTTATAACTTAAATAATTTAATGTAATTATAACAATTATACTCCAACTTAATTATAATCTAACGTAATTATAGCCTAGCATAACCTGATCAAGCTACAGCTCCTGGTTTCATGCGAATATTGAGTTAGAGCTGAAGTTTTGTTGAAAATGCTATTAGAATGGCGAATCCTGAGCGTGGATACGTGAAAAATGCTTCTGGGGTCATCGCCCCCGCGGCTCGGTCCCAGACCAGGCCTCCTGGTGGATCAAGGCCTGATTACCCAGTGCTTTTACTGCTGGCAGCACGCAGTCCAACGCACGAACCACAGCCTGGCTGGTCAGGAACTGAGTGGAGGAACTTGCTCAGTTCCCTTTTGAAGACCGCTAGAGATTTATCGGTAATTTCCCTTATGCAGGGGAGAAGGGCGTTGAACAGTCTGGGTCCTCTGACACTCATCGCGTTCTCTCATAGTGTACTTATCGTGTCTCTCTTGTTTTCATAAGGAGTGATATCGGTGTGCAAGTTTGGGACCAGTCTCAACATTAATGAGAGAAATCAAACCAGGGAATGGGTGGGGCTTGAACTCAAGGCCACTGAGGCAGCTGGCTACAATAAGATTCAGCCAACTAAGTATATTTATACACCATAGGAAGGTTATCATGGGCCACCACTGTGACCACAAATGAAGGTTTTGCAGAAAGGTTTTTCTCTGTACCAGCGAGTGACTGTACTGGTGGGGAGTACCAGCCTTTTTTTAATATGTAGGTTAGATAAAGTTTGTCAGGAAACAGAACAAGCGCCTCCTGACGCAGGTCTTAGTCATATGATGACCCACAGCTGGAGCATTTGGTCATATGACCGAGGTCTTCCGTTGGCGTACTCCTCCACCCCTTTAAAAAAATATGGTTATATTTTATATTGTATTTTGTACTCTCACTACTAGTAAAACTGCAGCAAAATTAATTCTCCAGTCCGTCATTTACACCTGTTCAGTGTTGCAGGGAAGGACGTCGAAACTCTGAGCCACAGATCTAATGTATAGCTATTAAAAAAGTCGTCACGTTGCTAATGAACACGAAAAATTTACAATTTTGTTTACAATTACCTGATGTACAAAAACAGTCGTATGTGATGGAACGTGACGGGAAAATATTGCTAGCTTTTGTTCTCAAGTGAATTTGTTATATACACTATAATAGCAGCACACTGTGAGTGTTCTCACAGCTGATGTTTGCTATTGTTCAATAAATACAATAAAACGGCTTAGGACCGAGAAAAGTCATCCGTGGCAGCTATTTTACTCCACTTAACACGTCGTTTTATAGACGATTTTCGTCTGAGAGTTTTTGTACGAAGGGAGAATAAAGAGGGGAAGAAAAAGGTACCTTTGGACCTTTCTTGGCAGACGTGTGATGGGCAACAAGGTCGCTGGCTCGCCTGGGATCACCCAGCAATATCCACTTTGTGTACCTGGAGAACAGCGGTGATTTTTTTTCTAATCGGCGTTAACTAGGTTGTGTTCCCAGTGGGTCATCGTAGATCGCCAGTTATGGCCGTGATTACTCGAGGTCTTACAGTGAAGCACTGGATGATGGCTGCTAGGTTTGTGTGTGTACACTCACTTATATGTGGTTTCGGTGATGGATTCACAGCTCCTGGCCCCTACTTCGCTGGTCTGTACTAGAGGTGTGTGTGTGTATTCTTATCTGGTTGCAGGAGTCGATTCATAGCTCCTGGCACCGTTTGTGCGTCTCTCTTAAATAAAGACTAAAAAAAAAAATATGTAAAGAGGGTGGTGAGGTGAGAGAGTAAACAGATGAGGGGAAGGTGTTAAGACTGTAGGTTACCATCTATGAACTTCATCAAGGGACCCCAGACTGTCCCCATCGTCAGAGGTCATAGATTCCAACTTTCTTGTTAAACACACTCCACACATAAAACACAGGCCAAGTGTCTAACGACAAGCGCCTTTGACAACTAGTAACTAACACACACACACACACACACACACACACACACACACACACACACACACACACACACACACACACACACACACACACACACACACACACACACACACACACACCTCACCCCCTCTCTGCTTTTTACTGCATCTTTTGAGTCGTGTTTGTGTGTTTGTGGACCTTTATTCTGTGATACAATATTCTTCATTAAATGAACTAGCGGGGAAGGCAGCAAGCTTGCCACAGCAGGGTCCATCTGTCAAGGCCGGACCTCAAGCTCAGACGGAGTGGAACACCAACCTAAAAGGCTCAGCTCACCCCAGATCAGAGTTCATGCACATCTCCTTTGTTAGAGGTCGGTATTGGCCAGACTGGCCCACAGTGAGCTGAGTGACGATCAAAGGACGAGTGTTAAACATACCGGGTCATTATCAAATAACATCCTTTGTGTGGGGGGGGAGGTTAGTTTGCACGGGAGACTAGACCACCGTGATGCCTGCCACATAATGAAAGGAGGGACAGCAGCAGCAGGAGGAGGAAGAACAAAAAGAAGAGAACACCGATAGAAACAGAGTGTGACAGAGAAAAATAATCAGGACAAGGAATAAATAAGTATATATATATCAATGTATATATATCAGTGCACCACGCAGAAACAAGCGGGTATATACAAAGAAAGATCGCAGTCAGCAGGATTCGAAACTAACGAGAACGGTCAAGATTCTCAGGGAGTGGACTAGAGAGCTGCCTGAGAATCTTGACCGTTCTCAGTAGTAGTTTCGAATCCTGCTGACTTCTATCTTTATATATATATATATATATATATATATATATATATATATATATATATATATTTATTTATATATTTATATATATTTATTTATATATTTATATATATTTATTTATATATTTATATATATTTATATATTTATATTTATTTATATATTTATATATATTTATTTATATATTTATATATATTTATATATATTTATTTATATATTTATATATATTTATTTATATATTTATATATATATTTATTTATATATATATATTTATATATATATATATTTATATATTTATATTTATATATATATATTTATATATTTATATTTATATATATATATTTATATATTTATATTTATATATATATATTTATATATTTATATTTATATATATATATTTATATATTTATATTTATATATATATTTATATATTTATATTTATATATATATTTATATATTTATATTTATATATATATATTTATATATTTATATTTATATATATATATTTATATATTTATATTTATATATTTATATTTATATATTTATATTTATATATTTATATTTATATATTTATATTTATATATTTATATTTATATATTTATATTTATATATTTATATTTATATATTTATATTTATATATATATTTATATATTTATATATTTATATTTATATATATATATATATATATATATATATATTTATATGTTTATATTTATATATATATATATATTTATATGTTTATATTTATATATATATATATATTTATATATTTATATTTATATATATATATATATTTATATATTTATATTTATATATATATATATATATTTATATATTTATATATATATAATATATATAATATATATATAAGCAATGTAAAAAGAGAGCAAATGAGAGAGTGGGTGAGATGTTATCAACAAATTTTGTTGAAAATAAGAAAAAGTTTTGGAGTGAGATTAACAAGTTAAGAAAGCCTAGAGAACAAATGGATTTGTCAGTTAAAAATAGGACAGGAGAGTTATTAAATGGAGAGTTAGAGGTATTGGGAAGATGGAAGGAATATTTTGAGGAATTGTTAAATGTTGATGAAGATAGGGAAGCTGTGATTTCGTGTATAGGGCAAGGAGGAATAACATCTTGTAGGAGTGAAGAAGAGCCAGTTGTGAGTGTGGGGGAAGTTCGTGAGGCAGTAGGTAAAATGAAAGGGGGTAAGGCAGCCGGGATTGATGGGATAAAGATAGAAATGTTAAAAGCAGGTGGGGATATAGTTTTGGAGTGGTTGGTGCAATTATTTAATAAATGTATGGAAGAGGGTAAGGTACCTAGGGATTGGCAGAGAGCATGCATAGTTCCTTTGTATAAAGGCAAAGGGGATAAAAGAGAGTGCAAAAATTATAGGGGGATAAGTCTGTTGAGTGTACCTGGTAAAGTGTATGGTAGAGTTATAATTGAAAGAATTAAGAGTAAGACGGAGAATAGGATAGCAGATGAACAAGGAGGCTTTAGGAAAGGTAGGGGGTGTGTGGACCAGGTGTTTACAGTGAAACATATAAGTGAACAGTATTTAGATAAGGCTAAAGAGGTCTTTGTGGCATTTATGGATTTGGAAAAGGCGTATGACAGGGTGGATAGGGGGGCAATGTGGCAGATGTTGCAAGTGTATGGTGTAGGAGGTAGGTTACTGAAAGCAGTGAAGAGTTTTTACGAGGATAGTGAGGCTCAAGTTAGAGTATGTAGGAAAGAGAGAGATTGTTTCCCAGTAAAAGTAGGCCTTAGACAAGGATGTGTGATGTCACCGTGGTTGTTTAATATATTTATAGATGGGGTTGTAAGAGAAGTAAATGCGAGGGTCTTGGCAAGAGGCGTGGAGTTAAAAGATAAAGAATCACACACAAAGTGGGAGTTGTCACAGCTGCTCTTTGCTGATGACACTGTGCTCTTGGGAGATTCTGAAGAGAAGTTGCAGAGATTGGTGGATGAATTTGGTAGGGTGTGCAAAAGAAGAAAATTAAAAGTGAATACAGGAAAGAGTAAGGTTATGAGGATAACAAAAAGATTAGGTGATGAAAGATTGAATATCAGATTGGAGGGAGAGAGTATGGAGGAGGTGAACGTATTCAGATATTTGGGAGTGGACGTGTCAGCGGATGGGTCTATGAAAGATGAGGTGAATCATAGAATTGATGAGGGAAAAAGAGTGAGTGGTGCACTTAGGAGTCTGTGGAGACAAAGAACTTTGTCCTTGGAGGCAAAGAGGGGAATGTATGAGAGTATAGTTTTACCAACGCTCTTATATGGGTGTGAAGCGTGGGTGATGAATGTTGCAGCGAGGAGAAGGCTGGAGGCAGTGGAGATGTCATGTCTGAGGGCAATGTGTGGTGTGAATATAATGCAGAGAATTCGTAGTTTGGAAGTTAGGAGGAGGTGCGGGATTACCAAAACTGTTGTCCAGAGGGCTGAGGAAGGGTTGTTGAGGTGGTTCGGACATGTAGAGAGAATGGAGCGAAACAGAATGACTTCAAGAGTGTATCAGTCTGTAGTGGAAGGAAGGCGGGGTAGGGGTCGGCCTAGGAAGGGTTGGAGGGAGGGGGTAAAGGAGGTTTTGTGTGCGAGGGGCTTGGACTTCCAGCAGGCATGCGTGAGCGTGTTTGATAGGAGTGAATGGAGGCAAATGGTTTTTAATACTTGACGTGCTGTTGGAGTGTGAGCAAAGTAACATTTATGAAGGGATTCAGGGAAACCGGCAGGCCGGACTTGAGTCCTGGAGATGGGAAGTACAGTGCCTGCACTCTGAAGGAGGGGTGTTAATGTTGCAGTTTAAAAACTGTAGTGTAAAGCACCCTTCTGGCAAGACAGTGATGGAGTGAATGATGGTGAAAGTTTTTCTTTTTCGGGCCACCCTGCCTTGGTGGGAATCGGCCGGTGTGATAAAAAAAAAAAAAAAATTTATATATGTATATTTATATATTTATCTTTATATATTTATATATATATATTTATATATTTATCTTTATATATTTATATATATATATTTATATATTTATCTTTATATATTTATATATATATATTTATATATTTATCTTTATATATTTATATATATATATATTTATCTTTATATATTTATATATATATATATTTATATATATATATATATATATATATATATATATATATATATTTATGTATATATATATATATTTATATATATATATATATTTATATATATATATATATATATATATATTTATATATATATATTTATATATATATATATTTATATATTATATATATATTTATATATTATATATATGATATATATATTTATATATTTATATATATATATATATATATTTATATATATATATATATTTATATATATATATATATTTATATATATATATATTTATATATATGTATATATATTTATATATATATATTGTATATATATTTATATATTATATATATTTATTTATGTATATATATATATATATATATATATATATATATATATATATATATATATATATTTATATATATTTATTTATTTATATATATATATATATATATATATATATATATATATATATATATACACACACACACACACACACACACACACACACACACACACACACACACATACAGGACCCTGTACACCGTGTACATTAGGCCCATATTGGAGTATGCGGCACCAGTTTGGAACCCACACCTAGCTAAGCATGTAAAGAAACTAGAGAAAGTGCAAAGGTTTGCAACAAGACTAGTCCCAGAGCTAAGAGGTATGTCCTACGAGGAGAGATTAAGGAAAATCAACCTGAGGGCACTGGAGGACAGGAGAGATAGGGGGGACATGACAACGACTTGCAAAATACTGAGAGGAATTGACAAGGTGGACAAAGACAGGATGTTCCAGAGACTGGACACAACAACACGGGGACACAGTTGGAAGCTGAAGACACAGATGAATCACAGGGGTGTTAGGAAGTATTTCTTCAGCCACAGAGTAGTCAGGAAGTGGAATAGTTTGGGAAGCGATGTAGTGGAGGCAGGATCCATACATAGCTTTAAGCAGAGGTACGATAAAGCTCATGGTTCAGGGAGAGTGACCTAGTAGCAACCAGTGAAGAGGCGGGGCCAGGAGCTTGGACTCGACCCCTGCAACCTCAACTAGGTGAGTACAACTAGGTGAGTATACACACACACACACACTCACCTAGTTGTGGTTGCGGGGGTCGAGTCACAGCTCCTGGCCCCGCCTCTTCAACTGTGTGCCTGTCGTGCCGAATAGGTAAAACTTGCGATTTTGGCTTAAATAGCAACGCTCTTCTTGCCGAATAAGGCAAGCGAAAATTTGTGTATGCAATAATTTCGCAAAAATAATTCTGAACCTAACGAAAAAAATATATTTAATTGTGTGTGTTTATTATTAAATTATTGTAAACTTACCTAAATATATAATGAGGTTAGCTAAGTTTTCTAAGGTTCTTTTGGTGCAAAATTATTAATTTTTATATTAACATAAATGAAAAAAAATATATGAGAAAATTTTAGAAAGACTCAATTTTAAGTGAGCTCTTGCTAATTGACCAGTTTTACCTATTCGGCACGATATATATATATATATATATATATATATATATATATATATATATATATATATATATAATGAGAGAGAGAGAGGTATTGGGAAGATGGAGGGAATATTTTGAGAAATTGTTAAATGTTGATGAAGATAGGGAAGCTGTGATTTCGTGTATAGGGCAAGGAGGAATAACATCTTGTAGGAGTGAGGAAGAGCCAGCTGTGAGTGTGGGGGAAGTTCGTGAGACAGTAGGTAAAATGAAAGGGGGTAAGGCAGCTGGGATTGATGGGATAAAGATAGAAATGTTAAAAGCAGGTGGGGATATAGTTTTGGAGTGGTTGGTGCAATTATTTAATAAATGTATGGAAGAGGGTAAGGTACCTAGGGATTGGCAGAGAGCATGCATAGTTCCTTTGTATAAAGACGAAGGGGACAAAAGAGAGTGCAAAAATTATAGGGGGATAAGTCTGTTGAGTATACCTGGTAAAGTGTATGGTAGAGTTATTATTGAAAGAATTAAGAGTAAGAGGGAGAATAAGATAGCAGATGAACAAGGAGGCTTTAGGAAAGGTAGGGGGTGTGTGGACCAGGTGTTTACAGTGAAACATATAATTGAACAGTATTTAGATAAGGCTAAAGAGGTTTTTGTGGCATTTATGGATTTGGAAAAGGCGTACGACAGGGTGGATAGGGGGGCAATGTGGCAGATGTTGCAGGTGTAGGAGGTAGGTTACTGAAAGCAGTGAAGAGTTTTTACGAGGATAGTGAGGCTCAAGTTAGAGTATGTAGGAAAGAGAGAGATTGTTTCCCAGTAAAAGTAGGCCTTAGACAAGGATGTGTGATGTCACCGTGGTTGTTTAATATATTTATAGATGGGGTTGTAAGAGAAGTAAATGCGAGGGTCTTGGCAAGAGGCTTGGAGTTAAAAGATAAAGAATCACACATAAAGTGGGAGTTGTCACAGTTGCTCTTTGCTGATGACACTATGCTCTTGGGAGATTCTGAAGAGAAGTTGCAAAGGTTGGTGGATGAATTTGGTAGGGTATGTAAAAGAAGATGATTAAAAGTGAATACAAGAAAGAGTAAGGTTATGAGGATAAAAAGATTAGGTGATGAATGATTGGATATCAGATTGGAGTGAGAGAATATGGAGGAGGTGAATGTATTCAGATATTTGGGAGTGGACGTGCCAGCGGATGGGTCTATGAAAGATGAGGTGAATCATAGAATTGATGAGGGGAAAAGGGTGAGTGGTGCACTTAGGAGACTGTGGAGACAAAGAACTTTGTCCTTGGAGGCAAAGAGGGGAATGTATGAGAGTATAGTTTTACCAACGCTCTTGTATGGGTGTGAGGCATGGGTGATGAATGTTGCAGCGAGAAGGCTGGGGGCAGTGGAGATGTCATGTCTGAGGACAATGTGTGGTGGGAATATAATGCAGAGAATTCGTAGTTTGGAAGTTAGGAGGAGGTGCGGGATTACCAAAACTGTTGTCCAGAGGGCTGAGGAAGGGTTGTTGAGGTGGTTCGGACATGTAGAGAGAATGGAGCGAAACAGAATGACTTCAAGAGTGCATCAGTCTGTAGTGGAAGGAAGGCG
>NC_091369.1:11753568-11756068 GCF_038502225.1 Cherax quadricarinatus
AATACATAATGTCGCCGTTTTCTATCTCAGACGTAGAAGGCTAAACCAGTAATAAACATCTAGGCGAGTACAAATAGGAAGCGCGTCTGTCTGATGCTCAGCAGACGGAGGATCAAGCCTCCACCACGTCTTGCGCTCAATGACCCAAATGGGTTTTGCGCTTAACATGAATGATTTAGCAGCAACAAATGTAAGTTTTGCTGCCTGGCAACCATCATGTGTGTGCGGGACGCAGCTGTACGCTGCCTTCCGCCATTTTATATTTCGTTGCAGAATTAGGGGTAACGTGTGTGTCACTGGTGAGAGCTCAGCTCATTACTGAAGCATCACGGATTCGATTCTTGGGCCGGGGAAATGTGTAGCAAAGTTTCCTGCCTACCTAGCACTAAAATAGATACCTGTATTAGCAGACTGTTGTTAGCCGCTTCCAAGTAAATTAATGACATGTAAATGTGGTTGAAAATATTGAGTTGACTAGCAGAGGGCCACCAGCAGTAATAGCCTAATTAACCAGGCTAACACCAGGAAAGCCTGACCACAAGCCGGGCTACGGGGGTAGCAAGACTCCAACGCGGCCACTGGTAATTAAATGAACAAATCAACAATATATGTAGCAAGATGCTATGTATGTACAGTTTAAGAGATTGCAGAATTTAAGGATACATGCATGTTAAAGATCATAGTCATGGAAAATATTTCGGGCAGGTAGTAGCTTGGTAGATAGCAACCATCCAGGGAGGTACTACCGTCCTGTGGTAGTAGCTTGGTAGACAGCAACCATCCAGGGAGGTACTACCGTCCTGTGGTAGTAGCTTGGTAGACAGCAACCATCCAGGGAGGTACTACCGTCCTGTGGTAGTAGCTTGGTAGATAGCAACCATCCAGGGAGGTACTACCGTCCTGTGGTAGTAGCTTGGTAGATAGCAACCATCCAGGGAGGTACTACCATCCTGTGGTAGTAGCTTGGTAGATAGCAACCATCCAGGGAGGTACTACCGTCCTGTGGTAGTAGCTTGGTAGACAGCAACCATCCAGGGAGGTACTACCGTCCTGTGGTAGTAGCTTGGTAGACAGCAACCATCCAGGGAGGTACTACCGTCCTGTGGTAGTAGCTTGGTAGACAGCAACCATCCAGGGAGGTACTACCGTCCTGTGGTAGTAGCTTGGTAGACAGCAACCATTCAGGGAGGTACTACCGTCCTGTGGTAGTAACTTGGTCGACAGCAACCATCCAGGGAGGTACTACCGCCCTGTGGTAGTAGCTTGGTAGACAGCAACCATCCAGGGAGGTACTACCGTCCTGTGGTAGTAGCTTGGTAGACAGCAACCATCCAGGGAGGTACTACCGTCCTGTGGTAGTAGCTTGGTAGACAGCAACCATCCAGGGAGGTACTACCGTCCTGTGGTGGTAGCTTGGTAGACAGCAACCATTCAGGGAGGTACTACCGTCCTGTGGTAGTAACTTGGTCGACAGCAACCATCCAGGGAGGTACTACCGCCCTGTGGTAGTAGCTTGGTAGACAGCAACCATCCAGGGAGGTACTACCGTCCTGTGGTAGTAGCTTGGTAGACAGCAACCATCCAGGGAGGTACTACCGCCCTGTGGTAGTAGCTTGGTAGACAGCAACCATCCAGGGAGGTACTACCGTCCTGTGGTAGTAACTTGGTCGACAGCAACCATCCAGGGAGGTACTACCGCCCTGTGGTAGTAGCTTGGTAGACAGCAACCATCCAGGGAGGTACTACCGTCCTGTGGTAGTAGCTTGCTAGACAGCAACCATCCAGGGAGGTACTACCGCCCTGTGGTAGTAGCTTGGTAGACAGCAACCATCCAGGGAGGTACTACCGCCCTGTGGTAGTAGCTTGGTAGACAGCAACCATCCAGGGAGGTACTACCGTCCTGTGGTGGTAGCTTGGTAGACAGCAACCATCCAGGGAGGTACTACCGTCCTGTGGTAGTAGCTTGGTAGACAGCAACCATCCAGGGAGGTACTATCGTCCTGTGGTAGTAGCTTGGTAGACAGCAACCATCCAGGGAGGTACTACCGTCCTGTGGTAGTAGCTTGGTAGACAGCAACTATCCAGGGAGGTACTACCGTCCTGTGGTAGTAGCTTGGTAGACAGCAACCATCCAGGGAGGTACTACCATCCTGTGGTAGTAGCTTGGTAGACAATCATCCAGGGAGGTACTACCGTCCTGTGGTAGTAGCTTGGTAGACAACCATCCAGGGAGGTACTATCGTCCTGTGGTAGTAGCTTGGTAGACAGCAACCATCCAGGGAGGTACTACCGTCCTGTGGATGTAGCTTGGTAGACAGCAACTATCCAGGGAGGTACTACCGTCCTGTGGTAGTAGCTTGGTAGACAGCAACTATCCAGGGAGGTACTACCGTCCTGTGGTAGTAGCTTGGTAGACAGCAACCATCCAGGGAGGTACTACCGTCCTGTGGTAGTAGCTTGGTAGACAGCAACCATCCAGGGAGGTACTACCGTCCTGTGG